>NW_027515358.1:0-82044 GCF_048772815.1 Callospermophilus lateralis | reverse complement strand
TTATTCAATCTGTTACTGCAAACGAATGCTTCAACCTAGGAGAACGGAACTTGAACATCCACGTTTTATTGGTGTACTGCTCATTACTTGAAATTATCATGAAGGTCGGAAAAAAAAATATGTTGAGATTTCAGGAGCCTGTAGTATTTTGGCAGCCTAACAACGACTTTCATTGAATGTGTCTTTCGTCAGTCTCTGCTTAGGTCTACATCCAGAGGAAACAAAAAATAAAAATAGAATGTAGAACTACTTTACTGTTTCAAGTTTCAAGAAGCTAGCACAAACCCTGTTAGATTTAGAGTTCGAAGTACATTTGTCAATATAGGAGAAAACAGAGTGAAACCTAAAAATTCAAACTGTTACTCCAAAAGAATGCTTCAATCTAGGAGAACTAAACTTTGGCATCCAAGTGGGATTGGTGTACTGATCATTACTTGAAAGTATCATGAAGATTGGATGAAAAAATATATGTTGAGATTTCAGGAGACTCTAGTGTGTTGGAAGTTTGGCAACCCCTTTCAGTATAAGTGTTATTCGCCAGTCCCAGCTTTAGGATACAAGAGGAAACAAACCTTAGAGATAGAACGAGGAACTACTTTACTGTGTCACGTTTCAAGAAGCTAGCACAAACCGTGTTTTATTTAGAGATCTAACTGCGTCTGTCAATATAGGAGAAAACAGAGTGAAACCTATAATTTCTAACTGTTCCTGCAAACGAATGCTACAACCTAGAAGAACAAAACTTGGGCATCCACGTTTGATTGGTGTACTGATCAATACTTGAAAGAATCATGAAGATTGGATGAAAAAAAAAATGTTGAGATTTCAGGAGACTCTAGTGTGTTGGAAGTTTGGCAACCCCTTTCTGTATAAGTGTTATTCGCCAGTCCCAGCTTTAGGATACAAGAGTAAACAAACCTTAGAGATAGAACGTAGAACTACTTTATTGTGTCAAGTTTCAAGAAGCTAGCACAAACCGTGTTTGATTTAGAGTTCTAACTGCATCTGTCAATATAGGAGAAAACAGAGTGAAACCTATAATTTCTAACTGTTCCTGCAAACGAATGCTACAACCTAGAAGAACAAAACTTGGGCATCCACGTTTGATTGGTGTACTGATCAATACTTGAAAGAATCATGAAGATTGGATGAAAAAATATATGTTGAGATTTCAGGAGACGGTAGTTTTTTGGAAGCTTAACAATGCCGTTCATTGAAAGTGTTATTCGCCAGTCTCTGCTTAAGGCTACATCAAGAGGAAACAAACGTTAGAGATAGAACGTAGAACTACTTTATTGTGTCAAGTTTCAAGAAGCTAGCACAAACCATGTTTGATTTAGAGTTCGAACTGCATCTGTCAATATAGGAGAAAACAGAGTGAAAATTAAAAATTCAAACTGTTACTGCAAACGAATGCTTCAACCTAGGAGAACAGAACTTGAACATCCACGTTTTATTGGTGTACTGCTCATTACTTGAAATTATCATGAAGGTCGGAAAAAAAAATATGTTGAGATTTCAGGAGCCTGTAGTATTTTGGCAGCCTAACAACGCCTTTCATTGAATGTGTCTTTCGTCAGTCTCTGCTTAGGTCTACATCCAGAGGAAACAAAAAATAAAAATAGAATGTAGAACTACTTTACTGTTTCAAGTTTCAAGAAGCTAGCACAAACCCTGTTAGATTTAGAGTTCGAACTACATTTGTCAATATAGGAGAAAACAGAGTGAAACCTAAAAATTCAAACTGTTACTCCAAAAGAATGCTTCAATCTAGGAGAACTAAACTTTGGCATCCAAGTGGGATTGGTGTACTGATCATTACTTGAAAGTATCATGAAGATTGGATGAAAAAATATATGTTGAGATTTCACGAGACTCTAGTGTGTTGGAAGTTTGGCAACCCCTTTCAGTATAAGTGTTATTCGCCAGTCCCAGCTTTAGGATACAAGAGAAAACAAACCTTAGAGATAGAACGTAGAACTACTTTATTGTGTCAAGTTTCAAGAAGCTAGCACAAACCGTGTTTGATTTAGAGTTCTAACTGCATCTGTCAATATAGGAGAAAACAGAGTGAAACCTATAATTTCTAACTGTTCCTGCAAACGAATGCTACAACCTAGAAGAACAAAACTTGGGCATCCACGTTTGATTGGTGTACTGATCAATACTTGAAAGAATCATGAAGATTGGATGAAAAAATATATGTTGAGATTTCAGGAGACGGTAGTTTTTTGGAAGATTAACAACGCCTTTCATTGAAAGTGTTATTCGCCAGTCTCTGCTTAAGGCTACATCAAGAGAAAACAAACTTTAGAGATAGAACGTAGAACTACTTTATTGTGTCAAGTTTCAAGAAGCTAGCACAAACCATGTTTGATTTAGAGTTCAAACTACATCTGTCAATATAGGAGAAAACAGAGTGAAAACTAAAAATTCAAACTGTTACTGCAAACGAATGCTTCAACCAAGGAGAACGGAACTTGAACATCCACGTTTTATTGGTGTACTGCTCATTACTTGAAATTATCATGAGGGTCGGAAAAAAAATATGTTGAGATTTCAGGAGCCTGTAGTATTTTGGCAGCCTAACAACGTCTTTCATTGAATGTGTCTTTCGTCAGTCTCTGCTTAGGTCTACATCCAGAGGAAACAAAAAATAAAAATAGAATGTAGAACTACTTTAATGTTTCAAGTTTCAAGAAGCTAGCACAAACCGTGTTTGATTTAGAGTTCGAACTACATTTGTCAATATAGGAGAAAACAGAGTGAAACCTAAAAATTCAAACTTTTACTCCAAAAGAATGCTTCAATCTAGGAGAACTAAACTTTGGCATCCAAGTGGGATTGGTGTACTGATCATTACTTGAATGTATCATGAAGATTGGATGAAAAAATATATGTTGAGATTTCACGAGACTCTAGTGTATTGGAAGTTTGGCAACCCCTTTCAGTATAAGTGTTATTCGCCAGTCCCAGCTTTAAGATACAAGAGGAAACAAACCTTAGAGATAGAACGTAGAACTACTTTATTGTGTCAAGTTTCAAGAAGCTAGTACAAACCCTGTTTGATTTAGAGTTCTAACTGCAGCTATCAATATAGGAGAAAACAGAGTGAAACCTATAATTTCTAACTGTTCCTGCAAACGAATGCTACAACCTAGAAGAACAAAACTTGGGCATCCACGTTTGATTGGTGTACTGATCAATACTTGAAAGAATCATGAAGATTGGATGAAAAAATATATGTTGAGATTTCAGGAGACGGTAGTTTTTTGGAAGCTTAACAACGCCGTTCATTGAAAGTGTTATTCGGCAGTCTCTGCTTAAGGCTACATCAAGAGGAAACAAACCTTAGAGATAGAACGTAGAACTACTTTATTGTGTCAAGTTTCAAGAAGCTAGAACAAACCATGTTTGATTTAGAGTTCGAACTGCATCTGTCAATATAGGAGAAAACAGAGTGAAAACTAAAAATTCAAACTGTTACTGCAAACGAATGCTTCAACCTAGGAGAACGGAACTTGAACATCCACGTTTTATTGGTGTACTTCTCATTACTTGAAGTTATCATGAAGGTCGGAAAAAAAAATATGTTGAGATTTCAGGAGCCTGTAGTATTTTGGCAGCCTAACAACGCCTTTCATTGAATGTGTCTTTCATCAGTCTCTGCTTAGGTCTACATCCAGAGGAAACAAAAAATAAAAATAGAATGTAGAACTACTTTACTGTTTCAGGTTTCAAGAAGCTAGCACAAACCGTGTTTGATTTAGAGTTCGAACTACATTTGTCAATATAGGAGAAAACAGAGTGAAACCTAAAAATTCAAACTGTTACTCCAAAAGAATGCTTCAATCTAGGAGAACTAAACTTTGGCATCCAAGTGGGATTGGTGTACTGATCATTACTTGAAAGTATCATGAAGATTGGATGAAAAAATATATGTTGAAACTTCAGGAGACTCTAGTGTGTTGGAAGTTTGGCAACCCCTTTCAGTATAAGTGTTATTCGCCAGTCCCAGCTTTAGGATACAAGAGGAAACAAACCTTAGAGATAGAACGTAGAACTACTTTATTGTGTCAAGTTTCAAGAAGCTAGCACAAACCGTGTTTGATTTAGAGTTCTAACTGCATCTGTCAATATAGGAGGAAACAGAGTGAAACCTATAATTTCTAACTGTTCCTGCAAACGAATGCTACAACCCTGAAGAACAAAACTTGGGCATACACGTTTGATTGGTGTACTGATCAATACTTGAAAGAATCATGAAGATTGGATGAAAAAATATATGATGAGATTTCAGGAGACGGTAGTTTTTTGGAAGCTTAACAACGCCTTTCATTTAAAGTGTGATTCGCCAGTCTCTGGTTAAGGCTACATCAAGAGGAAACAAACCTTAGAGATAGAACGTAGAAGTACTTTATTGTGTCAAGTTTCAAGAAGCTAGCACAAACCATGTTTGATTTAGAGTTCGAACTGCATCTGTCAATATAGGAGAAAACAGAGTGAAAACTAAAAATTCAAACTGTTACGGCAAACGAATGCTTCAACCTAGGAGAACGGAACTTGAACATCCACGTTTTATTGGTGTACTGCTCATTACTTGAAATTATCATCACGGTCGGAAAAAAAAATATGTTGAGATTTCAGGAGACTGTAGTATTTTGGCAGCCTAACCACGCCTTTCACTGAATGTGTCTTTCGTCAGTCTCTGCTTAGGTCTACATCCAGAGGAAGCAAAAAATAAAAATAGAATGTAGAACTACTTTACTGTTTCAAGTTTCAAGAAGCTAGCACAAACCCTGTTTGATTTAGAGTTCGAACTACATTTGTCAATATAGGAGAAAACAGAGTGAAACCTAAAAATTCGAACTGTTACTCCAAAAGAATGCTTCAATCTAGGAGAACTAAACTTTGGCATGCAAGTGGGATTGGTGTACTGATCATTACTTGAAAGTATCATGAAGATTGGATGAAAAAATATATGTTGAGATTTCACGAGACTCTAGTGTGTTGGAAGTTTGGCAACCCCTATCAGTATAAGTGTTATTCGCCAGTCCCAGCTTTAGGATACAAGAGGAAACAAACCTTAGAGATAGAACGTAGAACTACTTTATTGTGTCAAGTTTCAAGAAGCTAGCACAAACCATGTTTGATTTAGAGTTCTAACTGCATCTGTCAATATAGGAGAAAACAGAGTGAAAACTAAAAATTCAAACTGTTACTGCAAACAAATGCTTCAACCTAGGAGAACGGAACTTGAACATCCACGTTTTATTGGTGTACTGCTCATTACTTGAAATTATCATGAAGGTCGGAAAAAAAAATATGTTGAGATTTCAGGAGCCTGTAGTATTTTGGCAGCCTAACAACGCCTTTCATTGAATGTGTCTTTCGTCAGTCTCTGCTTAGGTCTACATCCAGAGGAAACAAAAAATAAAAATAGAATGTAGAACTACTTTACTGTTTCAAGTTTCAAGAAGCTAGCACAAACCGTGTTTGATTTAGAGTTCGAACTACATTTGTCAATATAGGAGAAAACAGAGTGAAACCTAAAAATTCAAACTGTTAATGCAAAAGAATGCTTCAATCAAGGAGAACTAAACTTTGGCATCCAAGTGGGATTGGTGTACTGATCATTACTTGAAAGTATCATGAAGATTGGATGAAAAAATATATGTTGAAATTTCAGGAGACCCTAGTGTGTTGGAAGTTTGGCAACCCCTTTCAGTATAAGTGTTATTCGCCAGTCCCAGCTTTAGGATACAAGAGGAAACAAACCTTAGAGATAGAACGTAGAACTACTTTATTTTGTCAAGTTTCAAGAAGCTAGCACAAACCGTGTTTGATTTAGAGTTCTAAATGCATCTGTCAATATAGGGGAAAACAGAGTGAAACCTATAATTTCTAACTGTTCCTGCAAACGAATGCTACAACCTAGAAGAACAAAACTTGGGCATCCACGTTTGATTTGTGTACTGATCAATACTTGAAAGAATCATGAAGATTGGATGAAAAAATATATGTTGAGATTTCAGGAGACGGTAGTTTTTTGGAAGCTTAACAACGCCTTTCATTGAAAGTGTTATTCGCCAGTCTCTGCTTAAGGCTACATCAAGAGGAAACAAACCTTAGAGATAGAACGTAGAACTACTTTATTGTGTCAAGTTTCAAGAAGGTAGCACAAACCATGTTTGATTTAGAGTTCGAACTGCATCTGTCAATATAGGAGAAAACAGAGTGAAAACTCAAAATTCAAACTGTTACTGCAAACGAATGCTTCAAATTAGGGGAACGAAACTTGAACATCCACGTATTATTGGTGTACTGCTCATTACTTGAAATTATCATGAAGGTCGGAAAAAAAAATATGTTGAGATTTCAGGAGACTGTAGTATTTTGGCAGCCTAACCACACCTTTCATTGACTGTGTCTTTCGTCAGTCTCTGCTTAGGTCTACATCCAGAGGAAAAAAAAATAAAAATAGAATGTAGAACTACTTTACTGTTTCAAGTTTCAAGAAGCTAGCACAAACCCTGTTAGATTTAGAGTTCGAACTACATTTGTCAATATAGGAGAAAACAGAGTGAAACCTAAAAATTCAAACTGTTACTCCAAAAGAATGCTTCAATCTAGGAGAACTAAACTTTGGCATGCAAGTGGGATTGGTGTACTGATCATTACTTGAAAGTATCATGAAGATTGGATGAAAAAATATATGTTGAGATTTCAGGAGACTCTAGTGTGTTGGAAGTTTGGCAACCCCTTTCAGTATAAGTGTTATTCGCCAGTCCCAGCTTTAGGATACAAGAGGAAACAAACCTTAGAGATAGAACGAGGAACTACTTTACTGTGTCACGTTTCAAGAAGCTAGCACAAACCGTGTTTTATTTAGAGATCTAACTGCGTCTGTCAATATAGGAGAAAACAGAGTGAAACCTATAATTTCTAACTGTTCCTGCAAACGAATGCTACAACCTAGAAGAACAAAACTTGGGCATCCACGTTTGATTGGTGTACTGATCAATACTTGAAAGAATCATGAAGATTGGATGAAAAAAAAAAATGTTGAGATTTCAGGAGACTCTAGTGTGTTGGAAGTTTGGCAACCCCTTTTTGTATAAGTGTTATTCGCCAGTCCCAGCTTTAGGATACAAGAGTAAACAAACCTTAGAGATAGAACGTAGAACTACTTTATTGTGTCAAGTTTCAAGAAGCTAGCACAAACCGTGTTTGATTTAGAGTTCTAACTGCATCTGTCAATATAGGAGAAAACAGAGTGAAACCTATAATTTCTAACTGTTCCTGCAAACGAATGCTACAACCTAGAAGAACAAAACTTGGGCATCCACGTTTGATTGGTGTACTGATCAATACTTGAAAGAATCATGAAGATTGGATGAAAAAATATATGTTGAGATTTCAGGAGACGGTAGTTTTTTGGAAGCTTAACAATGCCGTTCATTGAAAGTGTTATTCGCCAGTCTCTGCTTAAGGCTACATCAAGAGGAAACAAACCTTAGAGATAGAACGTAGAACTACTTTATTGTGTCAAGTTTCAAGAAGCTAGCACAAACCATGTTTGATTTAGAGTTCGAACTGCATCTGTCAATATAGGAGAAAACAGAGTGAAAATTAAAAATTCAAACTGTTACTGCAAACGAATGCTTCAACCTAGGAGAACGGAACTTGAACATCCACGTTTTATTGGTGTACTGCTCATTACTTGAAATTATCATGAAGGTCGGAAAAAAAAATATGTTGAGATTTCAGGAGCCTGTAGTATTTTGGCAGCCTAACAACGCCTTTCATTGAATGTGTCTTTCGTCAGTCTCTGCTTAGGTCTACATCCAGAGGAAACAAAAAATAAAAATAGAATGTAGAACTACTTTACTGTTTCAAGTTTCAAGAAGCTAGCACAAACCCTGTTAGATTTAGAGTTCGAACTACATTTGTCAATATAGGAGAAAACAGAGTGAAACCTAAAAATTCAAACTGTTACTCCAAAAGAATGCTTCAATCTAGGAGAACTAAACTGTGGCATCCAAGTGGGATTGGTGTACTGATCATTACTTGAAAGTATCATGAAGATTGGATGAAAAAATATATGTTGAGATTTCACGAGACTCTAGTGTGTTGGAAGTTTGGCAACCCCTTTCAGTATAAGTGTTATTCGCCAGTCCCAGCTTTAGGATACAAGAGAAAACAAACCTTAGAGATAGAACGTAGAACTACTTTATTGTGTCAAGTTTCAAGAAGCTAGCACAAACCGTGTTTGATTTAGAGTTCTAACTGCATCTGTCAATATAGGAGAAAACAGAGTGAAACCTATAATTTCTAACTGTTCCTGCAAACGAATGCTACAACCTAGAAGAACAAAACTTGGGCATCCACGTTTGATTGGTGTACTGATCAATACTTGAAAGAATCATGAAGATTGGATGAAAAAATATATGTTGAGATTTCAGGAGACGGTAGTTTTTTGGAAGATTAACAACGCCTTTCATTGAAAGTGTTATTCGCCAGTCTCTGCTTAAGGCTACATCAAGAGAAAACAAACTTTAGAGATAGAACGTAGAACTACTTTATTGTGTCAAGTTTCAAGAAGCTAGCACAAACCATGTTTGATTTGAGTTCAAACAACATCTGTCAATATAGGAGAAAACAGAGTGAAAACTAAAAATTCAAACTGTTACTGCAAACGAATTCTTCAACCTAGGAGAACGGAACTTGAACATCCACGTTTTATTGGTGTACTGCTCATTACTTGAAATCATCATAAAGGTCGGAAAAAAAAATATGTTGAGATTTCAGGAGCCTGTAGTATTTTGGCAGCCTAACAACGCCTTTTATTGAATGTGTCTTGCGTCAGTCTCTGCTTAGGTCTACATTCAGAGGAAACAAAAAATAAAAATAGAATGTAGAACTACTTTACTGTTTCAAGTTTC
The DNA here is from genome assembly GCF_048772815.1 of Callospermophilus lateralis. NCBI lineage: Eukaryota > Metazoa > Chordata > Mammalia > Rodentia > Sciuridae > Callospermophilus > Callospermophilus lateralis. The sequence continues at coordinate 73,099 of NW_027515358.1, read as the reverse complement.
AAGAAGCTAGCACAAACCGTGTTTGATTTAGAGTTCGAACTACATTTGTCAATATAGGAGAAAACAGAGTGAAACCTAAAAATTCAAACTGTTACTCCAAAAGAATGCTTCAATCTAGGAGAACTAAACTTTGGCATCCAAGTGGGATTGGTGTACTGATCATTACTTGAAAGTATCATGAAGATCGGATGAAAAAATATATGTTGAGATTTCAGGAGACTCTAGTGTGTTGGAAGATTGGCAACCCCTTTCAGTATAAGTGTTATTCGCCAGTCCCAGCTTTAGGATACAAGAGGAAACAAACCTTAGAGATAGAACGTAGAACTACTTTACTGTGTCAAGTTTCAAGAAGCTAGCACAAACCGTGTTTGATTTAGAGTTCTAACTGCATCTGTCAATATAGGAGAAAACAGAGTGAAACCTATAATTTCTAACTGTTCCTGCAAACGAATGCTACAACCTAGAAGAACAAAACTTGGACATCCACGTTTGATTGGTGTACTGATCAATACTTGAAAGAATCATGAAGATTGGATGAAAAAATATATGTTGAGATTTCAGGAGACGGTAGTTATTTGGAAGCTTAACAACGCCTTTCATTGAAAGTGTTATTCGCCAGTCTCTGCTTAAGGCTACATCAAGAGGAAACAAACCTTAGAGATAGAACGTAGAACTACTTTATTGTGTCAAGTTTCAAGAAGCTATCACAAACCATGTTTGATTTAGAGTTCGAACTGCATCTGTCAATATAGGAGAAAACAGAGTGAAAACTAAAAATTCAAACTGTTACTGCAAACGAATGCTTCAACTTAGGAGAACGGAACTTGAACATCCACGTTTTATTGGTGTACTGCTCATTACTTGAAACTATCATGAAGGTCGGAAAAAAAAATATGTTGAGATTTCAGGAGCCTGTAGTATTTTGGCAGCCTAACAACGCCTTTCATTGAATGTGTCTTTCGTCAGTCTCTGCTTAGGTCTACATCCAGAGGAAACAAAAAATAAAAATAGAATGTAGAACTACTTTACTGTTTCAAGTTTCAAGAAGCTAGCACAAACCGTGTTTGATTTAGAGTTCGAACTACATTTGTCAATATAAGAGAAAACAGAGTGAAACCTAAAAATTCAATCTGTTAATGCAAAAGAATGCTTCAATCAAGGAGAACTAAACTTTGGCATCCAAGTGGGATTGGTATACTGATCATTACTTGAAAGTATCATGAAGATTGGATGAAAAAATATATGTTGAAATTTCAGGAGACTCTAGTGTGTTGGAAGTTTGGCAACCCCTTTCAGTATAAGTGTTATTCGCCAGTCCCAGCTTTAGGATACAAGAGGAAACAAACCTTAGAGATAGAACGTAGAACTACTTTATTTTGTCAAGTTTCAAGAAGCTAGCACAAACCGTGTTTGATTTAGAGTTCTAAATGCATCTGTCAATATAGGGGAAAACAGAGTGAAACCTATAATTTCTAACTGTTCCTGCAAACGAATGCTACAACCTAGAAGAACAAAACTTGGGCATCCACCTTTGATTTGTGTACTGATCAATACTTGAAAGAATCATGAAGATTGGATGAAAAAATATATGTTGAGATTTCAGGAGACGGTAGTTTTTTGGAAGCTTAACAACGCCTTTCATTGAAAGTGTTATTCGCCAGTCTCTGCTTAAGGCTACATCAAGAGGAAACAAACCTTAGAGATAGAACGTAGAACTACTTTATTGTGTCAAGTTTCAAGAAGGTAGCACAAACCATGTTTGATTTAGAGTTCGAACTGCATCTGTCAATATAGGAGAAAACAGAGTGAAAACTCAAAATTCAAACTGTTACTGCAAACGAATGCTTCAAATTAGGGGAACGAAACTTGAACATCCACGTATTATTGGTGTACTGCTCATTACTTGAAATTATCATGAAGGTCGGAAAAAAAAATATGTTGAGATTTCAGGAGACTGTAGTATTTTGGCAGCCTAACCACACCTTTCATTGACTGTGTCTTTCGTCAGTCTCTGCTTAGGTCTACATCCAGAGGAAAAAAAAATAAAAATAGAATGTAGAACTACTTTACTGTTTCAAGTTTCAAGAAGCTAGCACAAACCCTGTTAGATTTAGAGTTCGAACTACATTTGTCAATATAGGAGAAAACAGAGTGAAACCTAAAAATTCAAACTGTTACTCCAAAAGAATGCTTCAATCTAGGAGAACTAAACTTTGGCATGCAAGTGGGATTGGTGTACTGATCATTACTTGAAAGTATCATGAAGATTGGATGAAAAAATATATGTTGAGATTTCAGGAGACTCTAGTGTGTTGGAAGTTTGGCAACCCCTTTCAGTATAAGTGTTATTCGCCAGTCCCAGCTTTAGGATACAAGAGGAAACAAACCTTAGAGATAGAACGAGGAACTACTTTACTGTGTCACGTTTCAAGAAGCTAGCACAAACCGTGTTTTATTTAGAGATCTAACTGCGTCTGTCAATATAGGAGAAAACAGAGTGAAACCTATAATTTCTAACTGTTCCTGCAAATGAATGCTACAACCTAGAAGAACAAAACTTGGGCATCCACGTTTGATTGGTGTACTGATCAATACTTGAAAGAATCATGAAGATTGGATGAAAAAAAAAATGTTGAGATTTCAGGAGACTCTAGTATGTTGGAAGTTTGGCAACCCCTTTCTGTATAAGTGTTATTCGCCAGTCCCAGCTTTAGGATACAAGAGTAAACAAACCTTAGAGATAGAACGTAGAACTACTTTATTGTGTCAAGTTTCAAGAAGCTAGCACAAACCGTGTTTGATTTAGAGTTCTAACTGCATCTGTCAATATAGGAGAAAACAGAGTGAAACCTATAATTTCTAACTGTTCCTGCAAACGAATGCTACAAACTAGAAGAACAAAACTTGGGCATCCACGTTTGATTGGTGTACTGATCAATACTTGAAAGAATCATGAAGATTGGATGAAAAAATATATGTTGAGATTTCAGGAGACGGTAGTTTTTTGGAAGCTTAACAATGCCGTTCATTGAAAGTGTTATTCGCCAGTCTCTGCTTAAGGCTACATCAAGAGGAAACAAACCTTAGAGATAGAACGTAGAACTACTTTATTGTGTCAAGTTTCAAGAAGCTAGCACAAACCATGTTTGATTTAGAGTTCGAACTGCATCTGTCAATATAGGAGAAAACAGAGTGAAAATTAAAAATTCAAACTGTTACTGCAAACGAATGCTTCAACCTAGGAGAACGGAACTTGAACATCCACGTTTTATTGGTGTACTGCTCATTACTTGAAATTATCATGAAGGTCGGAAAAAAAAATATGTTGAGATTTCAGGAGCCTGTAGTATTTTGGCAGCCTAACAACGCCTTTCATTGAATGTGTCTTTCGTCAGTCTCTGCTTAGGTCTACATCCAGAGGAAACAAAAAATAAAAATAGAATGTAGAACTACTTTACTGTTTCAAGTTTCAAGAAGCTAGCACAAACCCTGTTAGATTTAGAGTTCGAACTACATTTGTCAATATAGGAGAAAACAGAGTGAAACCTAAAAATTCAAACTGTTACTCCAAAAGAATGCTTCAATCTAGGAGAACTAAACTGTGGCATCCAAGTGGGATTGGTGTACTGATCATTACTTGAAAGTATCATGAAGATTGGATGAAAAAATATATGTTGAGATTTCACGAGACTCTAGTGTGTTGGAAGTTTGGCAACCCCTTTCAGTATAAGTGTTATTCGCCAGTCCCAGCTTTAGGATACAAGAGAAAACAAACCTTAGAGATAGAACGTAGAACTACTTTATTGTGTCAAGTTTCAAGAAGCTAGCACAAAACGTGTTTGATTTAGAGTTCTAACTGCATCTGTCAATATAGGAGAAAACAGAGTGAAACCTATAATTTCTAACTGTTCCTGCAAACGAATGCTACAACCTAGAAGAACAAAACTTGGGCATCCACGTTTGATTGGTGTACTGATCAATACTTGAAAGAATCATGAAGATTGGATGAAAAAATATATGTTGAGATTTCAGGAGACGGTAGTTTTTTGGAAGATTAACAACGCCTTTCATTGAAAGTGTTATTCGCCAGTCTCTGCTTAAGGCTACATCAAGAGAAAACAAACTTTAGAGATAGAACGTAGAACTACTTTATTGTGTCAAGTTTCAAGAAGCTAGCACAAACCATGTTTGATTTAGAGTTCGAACTGCATCTGTCAATATAGGAGAAAACAGAGTGAAAACTAAAAATTCAAACTGTTTCTGCAAACGAATGCTTCAACCTAGGAGAACAAAACTTGAACATCCAGGTTTTATTGGTGTACTGCTCATTACTTGAAATTATCATGAAGGTCGGAACAAAAATATGTTGAGATTTCAAGAGACTGTAGTATTTTGGCAGCCTAACAACGCCTTTCATTGAATGTGTCTTTCGTCAGTCTCTGCTTAGGTCTACATCCAGAGGAAACAAAAAATAAAAATAGAATGTAGAACTACTTTACTGTTTCAAGTTTCAAGAAGCTAGCACAAACCGTGTTTGATTTAGAGTTCGAACTACATTTGTCAATATAAGAGAAAACAGAGTGAAACCTAAAAATTCAATCTGTTAATGCAAAAGAATGCTTCAATCAAGGAGAACTAAACTTTGGCATCCAAGTGGGATTGGTATACTGATCATTACTTGAAAGTATCATGAAGATTGGATGAAAAAATATATGTTGAAATTTCAGGAGACTCTAGTGTGTTGGAATTTTGGCAACCCCTTTCAGTATAAGTGTTATTCGCCAGTCCCAGCTTTAGGATACAAGAGGAAACAAACCTTAGAGATAGAACGTAGAACTACTTTATTTTGTCAAGTTTCAAGAAGCTAGCACAAACCGTGTTTGATTTAGAGTTCTAAATGCATCTGTCAATATAGGGGAAAACAGAGTGAAACCTATAATTTCTAACTGTTCCTGCAAACGAATGCTACAACCTAGAAGAACAAAACTTGGGCATCCACCTTTGATTTGTGTACTGATCAATACTTGAAAGAATCATGAAGATTGGATGAAAAAATATATGTTGAGATTTCAGGAGACGGTAGTTTTTTGGAAGCTTAACAACGCCTTTCATTGAAAGTGTTATTCGCCAGTCTCTGCTTAAGGCTACATCAAGAGGAAACAAACCTTAGAGATAGAACGTAGAACTACTTTATTGTGTCAAGTTTCAAGAAGGTAGCACAAACCATGTTTGATTTAGAGTTCGAACTGCATCTGTCAATATAGGAGAAAACAGAGTGAAAACTCAAATTCAAACTGTTACTGCAAACGAATGCTTCAAATTAGGGGAACGAAACTTGAACATCCACGTATTATTGGTGTACTGCTCATTACTTGAAATTATCATGAAGGTCGGAAAAAAAAATATGTTGAGATTTCAGGAGACTGTAGTATTTTGGCAGCCTAACCACACCTTTCATTGACTGTGTCTTTCGTCAGTCTCTGCTTAGGTCTACATCCAGAGGAAAAAAAAATAAAAATAGAATGTAGAACTACTTTACTGTTTCAAGTTTCAAGAAGCTAGCACAAACCCTGTTAGATTTAGAGTTCGAACTACATTTGTCAATATAGGAGAAAACAGAGTGAAACCTAAAAATTCAAACTGTTACTCCAAAAGAATGCTTCAATCTAGGAGAACTAAACTTTGGCATGCAAGTGGGATTGGTGTACTGATCATTACTTGAAAGTATCATGAAGATTGGATGAAAAAATATATGTTGAGATTTCAGGAGACTCTAGTGTGTTGGAAGTTTGGCAACCCCTTTCAGTATAAGTGTTATTCGCCAGTCCCAGCTTTAGGATACAAGAGGAAACAAACCTTAGAGATAGAACGAGGAACTACTTTACTGTGTCACGTTTCAAGAAGCTAGCACAAACCGTGTTTTATTTAGAGATCTAACTGCGTCTGTCAATATAGGAGAAAACAGAGTGAAACCTATAATTTCTAACTGTTCCTGCAAACGAATGCTACAACCTAGAAGAACAAAACTTGGGCATCCACGTTTGATTGGTGTACTGATCAATACTTGAAAGAATCATGAAGATTGGATGAAAAAAAAAATGTTGAGATTTCAGGAGACTCTAGTATGTTGGAAGTTTGGCAACCCCTTTCTGTATAAGTGTTATTCGCCAGTCCCAGCTTTAGGATACAAGAGTAAACAAACCTTAGAGATAGAACGTAGAACTACTTTATTGTGTCAAGTTTCAAGAAGCTAGCACAAACCGTGTTTGATTTAGAGTTCTAACTGCATCTGTCAATATAGGAGAAAACAGAGTGAAACCTATAATTTCTAACTGTTCCTGCAAACGAATGCTACAACCTAGAAGAACAAAACTTGGGCATCCACGTTTGATTGGTGTACTGATCAATACTTGAAAGAATCATGAAGATTGGATGAAAAAATATATGTTGAGATTTCAGGAGACGGTAGTTTTTTGGAAGCTTAACAATGCCGTTCATTGAAAGTGTTATTCGCCAGTCTCTGCTTAAGGCTACATCAAGAGGAAACAAACCTTAGAGATAGAACGTAGAACTACTTTATTGTGTCAAGTTTCAAGAAGCTAGCACAAACCATGTTTGATTTAGAGTTCGAACTGCATCTGTCAATATAGGAGAAAACAGAGTGAAAATTAAAAATTCAAACTGTTACTGCAAACGAATGCTTCAACCTAGGAGAACGGAACTTGAACATCCACGTTTTATTGGTGTACTGCTCATTACTTGAAATTATCATGAAGGTCGGAAAAAAAAATATGTTGAGATTTCAGGAGCCTGTAGTATTTTGGCAGCCTAACAACGCCTTTCATTGAATGTGTCTTTCGTCAGTCTCTGCTTAGGTCTACATCCAGAGGAAACAAAAAATAAAAATAGAATGTAGAACTACTTTACTGTTTCAAGTTTCAAGAAGCTAGCACAAACCCTGTTAGATTTAGAGTTCGAACTACATTTGTCAATATAGGAGAAAACAGAGTGAAACCTAAAAATTCAAACTGTTACTCCAAAAGAATGCTTCAATCTAGGAGAACTAAACTGTGGCATCCAAGTGGGATTGGTGTACTGATCATTACTTGAAAGTATCATGAAGATTGGATGAAAAAATATATGTTGAGATTTCACGAGACTCTAGTGTGTTGGAAGTTTGGCAACCCCTTTCAGTATAAGTGTTATTCGCCAGTCCCAGCTTTAGGATACAAGAGAAAACAAACCTTAGAGATAGAACGTAGAACTACTTTATTGTGTCAAGTTTCAAGAAGCTAGCACAAACCGTGTTTGATTTAGAGTTCTAACTGCATCTGTCAATATAGGAGAAAACAGAGTGAAACCTATAATTTCTAACTGTTCCTGCAAACGAATGCTACAACCTAGAAGAACAAAACTTGGGCATCCACGTTTGATTGGTGTACTGATCAATACTTGAAAGAATCATGAAGATTGGATGAAAAAATATATGTTGAGATTTCAGGAGACGGTAGTTTTTTGGAAGATTAACAACGCCTTTCATTGAAAGTGTTATTCGCCAGTCTCTGCTTAAGGCTACATCAAGAGAAAACAAACTTTAGAGATAGAACGTAGAACTACTTTATTGTGTCAAGTTTCAAGAAGCTAGCACAAACCATGTTTGATTTGAGTTCAAACAACATCTGTCAATATAGGAGAAAACAGAGTGAAAACTAAAAATTCAAACTGTTACTGCAAACGAATGCTTCAACCTAGGAGAACGGAACTTGAACATCCACGTTTTATTGGTGTACTGCTCATTACTTGAAATCATCATGAAGGTCGGAAAAAAAAAATATGTTGAGATTTCAGGAGCCTGTAGTATTTTGGCAGCCTAACAACGCCTTTTATTGAATGTGTCTTGCGTCAGTCTCTGCTTAGGTCTACATTCAGAGGAAACAAAAAATAAAAATAGAATGTAGAACTACTTTACTGTTTCAAGTTTCAAGAAGCTAGCACAAACCGTGTTTGATTTAGAGTTCGAACTACATTTGTCAATATAGGAGAAAACAGAGTGAAACCTAAAAATTCAAACTGTTACTCCAAAAGAATGCTTCAATCTAGGAGAACTAAACTTTGGCATCCAAGTGGGATTGGTGTACTGATCATTACTTGAAAGTATCATGAAGATTGGATGAACAAATATATGTTGAGATTTCAGGAGACTCTAGTGTGTTGGAAGTTTGGCAACCCCTTTCAGTATAAGTGTTATTCGCCAGTCCCAGCTTTAGGATACAAGAGTAAACAAACCTTAGAGATAGAACGTAGAACTACTTTATTCTGTCAAGTTTCAAGAAGCTAGCACAAACCGTGTTTGATTTACAGTTCTAACTGCATCTGTCAATATAGGAGAAAAAAGAGTGAAACCTATATTTTCTTACTGTTCCTGCAAACGAATACTACAACCTAGAAGAACAAAACTTGGGTATCCACGTTTGATTGGTGTACTGATCAATACTTGAAAGAATCATGAAGATTGGATGAAAAAACATATGTTGAGATTTCAGGAGACGGTAGTTTTTTGGAAGCTTAACAACGCCTTTCATTGAAAGTGTTATTCGCCAGTCTCTGCTTAAGGCTACATCAAGAGGAAACAAACCTTAGAGATAGAACGTAGAACTACTTTATTGTGTCAAGTTTCAAGAAGCTACCACAAACCATGTTTGATTTAGAGTTTGAACTGCATCTGTCAATATAGGAGAAAACAGAGTGAAAACTAAAAATTCAAACTGTTACTGCAAACGAATGCTTAAACCTAGGAGAATGAAACTTGAACATCCACGTTTTATTGGTGTACTGCTCATTACTTGAAATTATCATGAAGGTCGGAAAAAAAATATGTTGAGATTTCAGGAGACTGTAGTATTTTGGCAGCCTAACAACGCCTTTCATTGAATGTGTCTTTCGTCAGTCTCTGCTTAGGTCTACATCCAGAGGAAAGAAAAAATAAAAATAGAATGTAGAACTACTTTACTGTTTCAAGTTTCAAGAAGCTAGCACAAACCGTGTTTGATTTAGAGTTCGAACTACATTTGTCAATATAGGAGAAAACAGAGTGAAACCTAAAAATTCAAACTGTTACTCCAAAAGAATGCTTCAATCTAGGAGAACTAAACTTTGGCTTCCAAGTGGGATTGGTGTACTGATCATTACTTGAAAGTATCATGAAGATCGGATGAAAAAATATATGTTGAGATTTCAGGAGACTCTAGTGTGTTGGAAGATTGGCAACCCCTTTCAGTATAAGTGTTATTCGCCAGTCCCAGCTTTAGGATACAAGAGGAAACAAACCTTAGAGATAGAACGTAGAACTACTTTACTGTGTCAAGTTTCAAGAAGCTAGCACAAACCGTGTTTGATTTAGAGTTCTAACTGCATCTGTCAATATAGGAGAAAACAGAGTGAAACCTATAATTTCTAACTGTTCCTGCAAACGAATGCTACAACCTAGAAGAACAAAACTTGGACATCCACGTTTGATTGGTGTACTGATCAATACTTGAAAGAATCATGAAGATTGGATGAAAAAATATATGTTGAGATTTCAGGAGACGGTAGTTATTTGGAAGCTTAACAACGCCTTTCATTGAAAGTGTTATTCGCCAGTCTCTGCTTAAGGCTACATCAAGAGGAAACAAACCTTAGAGATAGAACGTAGAACTACTTTATTGTGTCAAGTTTCAAGAAGCTATCACAAACCATGTTTGATTTAGAGTTCGAACTGCATCTGTCAATATAGGAGAAAACAGAGTGAAAACTAAAAATTCAAACTGTTACTGCAAACGAATGCTTCAACTTAGGAGAACGGAACTTGAACATCCACGTTTTATTGGTGTACTGCTCATTACTTGAAACTATCATGAAGGTCGGAAAAAAAAATATGTTGAGATTTCAGGAGCCTGTAGTATTTTGGCAGCCTAACAACGCCTTTCATTGAATGTGTCTTTCGTCAGTCTCTGCTTAGGTCTACATCCAGAGGAAACAAAAAATAAAAATAGAATGTAGAACTACTTTACTGTTTCAAGTTTCAAGAAGCTAGCACAAACCGTGTTTGATTTAGAGTTCGAACTACATTTGTCAATATAAGAGAAAACAGAGTGAAACCTAAAAATTCAATCTGTTAATGCAAAAGAATGCTTCAATCAAGGAGAACTAAACTTTGGCATCCAAGTGGGATTGGTATACTGATCATTACTTGAAAGTATCATGAAGATTGGATGAAAAAATATATGTTGAAATTTCAGGAGACTCTAGTGTGTTGGAAGTTTGGCAACCCCTTTCAGTATAAGTGTTATTCGCCAGTCCCAGCTTTAGGATACAAGAGGAAACAAACCTTAGAGATAGAACGTAGAACTACTTTATTTTGTCAAGTTTCAAGAAGCTAGCACAAACCGTGTTTGATTTAGAGTTCTAAATGCATCTGTCAATATAGGGGAAAACAGAGTGAAACCTATAATTTCTAACTGTTCCTGCAAACGAATGCTACAACCTAGAAGAACAAAACTTGGGCATCCACCTTTGATTTGTGTACTGATCAATACTTGAAAGAATCATGAAGATTGGATGAAAAAATATATGTTGAGATTTCAGGAGACTGTAGTTTTTTGGAAGCTTAACAACGCCTTTCATTGAAAGTGTTATTCGCCAGTCTCTGCTTAAGGCTACATCAAGAGGAAACAAACCTTAGAGATAGAACGTAGAACTACTTTATTGTGTCAAGTTTCAAGAAGCTAGCACAAACCATGTTTGATTTGAGTTCAAACAACATCTGTCAATATAGGAGAAAACAGAGTGAAAACTAAAAATTCAAACTGTTACTGCAAACGAATGCTTCAACCTAGGAGAACGGAACTTGAACATCCACGTTTTATTGGTGTACTGCTCATTACTTGAAATCATCATGAAGGTCGGAAAAAAAAATATGTTGAGATTTCAGGAGCCTGTAGTATTTTGGCAGCCTAACAACGCCTTTTATTGAATGTGTCTTGCGTCAGTCTCTGCTTAGGTCTACATTCAGAGGAAACAAAAAATAAAAATAGAATGTAGAACTACTTTACTGTTTCAAGTTTCAAGAAGCTAGCACAAACCGTGTTTGATTTAGAGTTCGAACTACATTTGTCAATATAGGAGAAAACAGAGTGAAACCTAAAAATTCAAACTGTTACTCCAAAAGAATGCTTCAATCTAGGAGAACTAAACTTTGGCATCCAAGTGGGATTGGTGTACTGATCATTACTTGAAAGTATCATGAAGATTGGATGAACAAATATATGTTGAGATTTCAGGAGACTCTAGTGTGTTGGAAGTTTGGCAACCCCTTTCAGTATAAGTGTTATTCGCCAGTTTCAGCTTTAGGATACAAGAGTAAACAAACCTTAGAGATAGAACGTAGAACTACTTTATTCTGTCAAGTTTCAAGAAGCTAGCACAAACCGTGTTTGATTTAGAGTTCTAACTGCATCTGTCAATATAGGAGAAAACAGAGTGAAACCTATAATTTCTAACTGTTCCTGCAAACGAATGCTACAACCTAGAAGAACAAAACTTGGGCATCCACGTTTGATTGGTGTACTGATCAATACTTGAAAGAATCATGAAGATTGGATGAAAAAATATATGTTGAGATTTCAGGAGACTCTAGTGTGTTGGAAGTTTGGCAACCCCTTTCATTGAAAGTGTTATTCGCCAGTCTCTGCTTAAGGCTACATCAAGAGGAAACAAACCTTAGAGATAGAACGTAGAACTACTTTATTGTGTCAAGTTTCAAGAAGCTAGCACAAACCATGTTTGATTTAGAGTTCGAACTGCATCTGTCAATATAGGAGAAAACAGAGTGAAAACTAAAAATTCAAACTGTTACGGCAAACGAATGCTTCAACCTAGGAGAACGGAACTTGAACATCCACGTTTTATTGGTGTACTGCTCATTACTTGAAATTATCATGAAGGTCGGAAAAAAAAATATGTTGAGATTTCAGGAGCCTGTAGCATTCTGGCAGCCTAACAACGCCTTTCATTGAATGTGTCTTTCGTCAGTCTCTGCTTAGGTCTACATCCAGAGGAAACAAAAAATAAAAATAGAATGTAGAACTACTTTACTGTTTCAAGTTTCAAGAAGCTAGCACAAACCGTGTTTGATTTAGAGTTCGAACGACATTTGTCAATATAGGAGAAAACAGAGTGAAACCTAAAAATTCAAACTGTTACTCCAAAAGAATGCTTCAATCTAGGAGAACTAAACTTTGGCTTCCAAGTGGGATTGGTGTACTGATCATTACTTGAAAGTATCATGAAGATCGGATGAAAAAATATATGTTGAGATTTCAGGAGACTCTAGTGTGTTGGAAGATTGGCAACCTCTTTCAGTATAAGTGTTATTCGCCAGTCCCAGCTTTAGGATACAAGAGGAAACAAACCTTACAGATAGAACGTAGAACTACTTTACTGTGTCAAGTTTCAAGAAGCTAGCACAAACCGTGTTTGATTTAGAGTTCTAACTGCATCTGTCAATATAGGAGAAAACAGAGTGAAACCTATAATTTCTAACTGTTCCTGCAAACGAATGCTACAACCTAGAAGAACAAAACTTGGGCATCCACGTTTGATTGTTGTACTGATCAATACTTGAAAGAATCATGAAGATTGGATGAAAAAATATATGTTGAGATTTCAGGAGACGGTAGTTATTTGGAAGCTTAACAACGCCTTTCATTGAAAGTGTTATTCGCCAGTCTCTGCTTAAGGCTACATCAAGAGGAAACAAACCTTAGAGATAGAACGTAGAACTACTTTATTGTGTCAAGTTTCAAGAAGCTAGCACAAACCATGTTTGATTTAGAGTTCGAACTGCATCTGTCAATATAGGAGAAAACAGAGTGAAAACTAAAAATTCAAACTGTTACTGCAAACGAATGCTTCAAGCTAGGAGAACGAAACTTGAACATCCACGTTTTATTGGTGTACTGCTCATTACTTGAAATTATCATGAAGGTCGGAAAAAAAATATGTTGAGATTTCAGGAGACTGTAGTATTTTGGCAGCCTAACAACGCCTTTCATTGAATGTGTCTTTCATCAGTCTCTGCTTAGGTCTACATCCAGAGGAAACAAAAAATAAAAATAGAATGTAGAACTACTTTACTGTATCAAGTTTCAAGAAGCTAGCACAAACCCTGTTTGATTTAGAGTTCGAACTACATTTGTCAATATAGGAGAAAACAGAGTGAAACCTAAAAATTCAAACTGTTACTCCAAAAGAATGCTTCAATCTAGGAGAACTAAACTTTCGCATCCAAGTGGGATTCGTGTACTGATCATTACTTGAAAGTATCATGAAGATTGGATGAAAAAATATATGTTGAGATTTCAGGAGACTCTAGTGTGTTGGAAGTTTGGCAACCCCTTTCTGTATAAGTGTTATTCGCCAGTCCCAGCTTTAGGATACAAGAGGAAACAAACCTTAGAGATAGAACGTAGAACTACTTTATTGTGTCAAGTTTCAAGAAGCTAGCACAAACCGTGTTTGATTTAGAGTTCTAACTGCATCTGTCAATATAGGAGAAAACAGAGTGAAACCTATAATTTCTAACTGTTCCTGCAAACGAATGCTACAACCTAGAAGAACAAAACTTGGGCATCCACGTTTGATTGGTGTACTGATCAATACTTGAAAGAATCATGAAGATTGGATGAAAAAATATATGTTGAGATTTCAGGAGACTCTAGTGTGTTGGAAGTTTGGCAACCCCTTTCATTGAAAGTGTTATTCGCCAGTCTCTGCTTAAGGCTACATCAAGAGGAAACAAACCTTAGAGATAGAACGTAGAACTACTTTATTGTGTCAAGTTTCAAGAAGCTAGCACAAACCATGTTTGATTTAGAGTTCGAACTGCATCTGTCAATATAGGAGAAAACAGAGTGAAAACTAAAAATTCAAACTGTTACGGCAAACGAATGCTTCAACCTAGGAGAACGGAACTTGAACATCCACGTTTTATTGGTGTACTGCTCATTACTTGAAATTATCATGAAGGTCGGAAAAAAAAATATGTTGAGATTTCAGGAGCCTGTAGCATTCTGGCAGCCTAACAACGCCTTTCATTGAATGTGTCTTTCGTCAGTCTCTGCTTAGGTCTACATCCAGAGGAAACAAAAAATAAAAATAGAATGTAGAACTACTTTACTGTTTCAAGTTTCAAGAAGCTAGCACAAACCGTGTTTGATTTAGAGTTCGAACGACATTTGTCAATATAGGAGAAAACAGAGTGAAACCTAAAAATTCAAACTGTTACTCCAAAAGAATGCTTCAATCTAGGAGAACTAAACTTTGGCTTCCAAGTGGGATTGGTGTACTGATCATTACTTGAAAGTATCATGAAGATCGGATGAAAAAATATATGTTGAGATTTCAGGAGACTCTAGTGTGTTGGAAGATTGGCAACCTCTTTCAGTATAAGTGTTATTCGCCAGTCCCAGCTTTAGGATACAAGAGGAAACAAACCTTACAGATAGAACGTAGAACTACTTTACTGTGTCAAGTTTCAAGAAGCTAGCACAAACCGTGTTTGATTTAGAGTTCTAACTGCATCTGTCAATATAGGAGAAAACAGAGTGAAACCTATAATTTCTAACTGTTCCTGCAAACGAATGCTACAACCTAGAAGAACAAAACTTGGGCATCCACGTTTGATTGTTGTACTGATCAATACTTGAAAGAATCATGAAGATTGGATGAAAAAATATATGTTGAGATTTCAGGAGACGGTAGTTATTTGGAAGCTTAACAACGCCTTTCATTGAAAGTGTTATTCGCCAGTCTCTGCTTAAGGCTACATCAAGAGGAAACAAACCTTAGAGATAGAACGTAGAACTACTTTATTGTGTCAAGTTTCAAGAAGCTAGCACAAACCATGTTTGATTTAGAGTTCGAACTGCATCTGTCAATATAGGAGAAAACAGAGTGAAAACTAAAAATTCAAACTGTTACTGCAAACGAATGCTTCAAGCTAGGAGAACGGAACTTGAACATCCACGTTTTTTTGGTGTACTGCTCATTACTTGAAATTATCATGAAGTTCGGAAAAAAAAATATGTTGAGATTTCAGGAGCCTGTAGTATTTTGGCAGCCTAACAACGCCTTTCATTGAATGTGTCTTTCGTCAGTCTCTGCTTAGGTCTACATCCAGAGGAAACAAAAAGTAAAAATAGAATGTAGAACTACTTTACTGTTTCAAGTTTCAAGAAGCTAGCACAAACCGTGTTTGATTTAGAGTTCGAACTACATTTGTCACTATAGGAGAAAACAGAGTGAAACCTGAAAATTCAAACTGTTACTCCAAAAGAATGCTTCAATCTAGGAGAACTAAACTTTGACATTAAAGTGGGATTGGTGTACTGATCTAACTTGAAAGTATCATGAAGATTGTATGAAAAAATATATGTTGAGATTTCAGGAGACTCTAGTGTGTTGGAAGTCTGGCAACCCCTTTCAGTATAAGTGTTATTCGCCAGTCCCAGCTTTAGGATACAAGAGGAAACAAACCTTAGAGATAGATCGTAGAACTACTTTACTGTGTCAAGTTTCAAGAAGCTAGCACAAACCGTGTTTGATTTAGAGTTCTAACTGCATCTGTCAATATAGGAGAAAACAGAGTGAAACCTATATTTTCTAACTGTTCCTGCAAACGAATGCTACAACCTAGAAGAACAAAACTTGGGCATCCACGTTTGATTGGTGTACTGATCAATACTTGAAAGAATCATGAAGATTGGATGAAAAAATATATGTTGAGATTTCAGTAGACGGTAGTTTTTTGGAAGCTTAACAACGCCTTTCATTGAAAGTGTTATTCGCCAGTCTCTGCTTAAGGCTACATCAAGAGGAAACAACCCTTAGAGATAGAACGTAGAACTACTTTATTGTGTCACGTTTCAAGAAGCTAGCACAAACCATGTTTGATTTAGAGTTCGAACTGCATCTGTCAATATAGGAGAAAACAGAGTGAAAACTAAAAATTCAAACTGTTACGGCAAACGAATGCTTCAACCTAGGAGAACGGAACTTGAACATCCACGTTTTATTGGTGTACTGCTCATTACTTGAAATTATCATGAAGGTCGGAAAAAAAAATATGTTGAGATTTCAGGAGCCTGTAGCATTTTGGCAGCCTAACAACGCCTTTCATTGAATGTGTCTTTCGTCAGTCTCTGCTTAGGTCTACATCCAGAGGAAACAAAAAATAAAAATAGAATGTAGAACTACTTTACTGTTTCAAGTTTCAAGAAGCTAGCACAAACCGTGTTTGATTTAGAGTTCGAACTACATTTGTCAATATAGGAGAAAACAGAGTGAAACCTAAAAATTCAAACTGTTACTCCAAAAGAATGCTTCAATCTAGGAGAACTAAACTTTGGCTTCCAAGTGGGATTGGTGTACTGATCATTACTTGAAAGTATCATGAAGATCGGATGAAAAAATATATGTTGAGATTTCAGGAGACTCTAGTGTGTTGGAAGATTGGCAACCCCTTTCAGTATAAGTGTTATTCGCCAGTCCCAGCTTTAGGATACAAGAGGAAACAAACCTTAGAGATAGAACGTAGAACTACTTTACTGTGTCAAGTTTCAAGAAGCTAGCACAAACCGTGTTTGATTTAGAGTTCTAACTGCATCTGTCAATATAGGAGAAAACAGAGTGAAACCTATAATTTCTAACTGTTCCTGCAAACGAATGCTACAAACAAGAAGAACAAAACTTGGGCATCCACGTTTGATTGGTGTACTGATCAATTCTTGAAAGAATCATGAAGATTGGATGAAAAAATATATGTTGAGATTTCAGGAGACGGTAGTTTTTTGGAAGCTTAACAACGCCTTTCATTGAAAGTGTTATTCGCCAGTCTCTGCTTAAGGCTACATCAAGAGGAAACAAACCATAGAGATAGAACGTAGAACTACTTTATTGTGTCAAGTTTCAAGAAGCTAGCACAAACCATGTTTGATTTAGAGTTCGTACTGCATCTGTCAATATAGGAGAAAACAGAGTGAAAACTAAAAATTCAAACTGTTACGGCAAACGAATGCTTCAAGCTAGGAGAACGGAACTTGAACATCCACGTTTTATTGGTGTACTGCTCATTACTTGACATTATCATGAAGGTCGGAAAAAAAAATATGTTGAGATTTCAGGAGCCTGTAGTATTTTGGCAGCCTAACAACGCCTTTCATTGAATGTGTCTTTCGTCAGTCTCTGCTTAGGTCTACATCCAGAGGAAACAAAAAATAAAAATAGAATGTAGAACTACTTTACTGTTTCAAGTTTCAAGAAGCTAGCACAAACCCTGTTTGATTTAGAGTTCGAACTACATTTGTCAATATAGGAGAAAACAGAGTGAAACCTAAAAATTCAAACTGTTACTCCAAAAGAATCCTTCAATCTAGGAGAACTAAACTTTGGCATCCAAGTGGGATTGGTGTACTGATCATTACTTGAAAGTATCATGAAGATTGGATGAAAAAATATATGTTGAGATTTCAGGAGACTCTAGTGTGTTGGAAGTTTGGCAACCCCTTTCAGTATAAGTGTTATTCGCCAGTCCCAGCTTTAGGATACAAGAGGAAACAATCCTTAGAGATAGAACGTAGAACTACTTTATTGTGTCAAGTTTCAAGAAGCTAGCACAAACCGTGTTTGATTTAGAGTTCTAACTGCATCTGTCAATATAGGAGAAAACAGAGTGAAACCTATAATTTCTAACTGTTCCTGCAAACGAATGCTACAACCTAGAAGAACAAAACTTGGGCATCCACGTTTGATTGGTGTACTGATCAATACTTGAAAGAATCATGAAGATTGGATGAAAAAATGTATGTTGAGATTTCAGGAGACGGTAGTTTTTTGGAAGCTTAACAACGCCTTTCATTGAAAGTGTTATTCGCCAGTCTCTGCTTAAGGCTACATCAAGAGGAAACAAACCTTAGAGATAGAACGTAGAACTACTTTATTGTGTCAAGTTTCAAGAAGCTAGCACAAACCATGTTTGATTTAGAGTTCGAACTGCATCTGTCAATATAGGAGAAAACAGAGTGAAAACTAAAAATTCAAACTGTTACTGCAAACGAATGCTTCAACCTAGGAGAACGAAACTTGAACATCCACGTTTTATTGGTGTACTGCTCATTACTTGAAATTATCATGAAGGTCGGAAAAAAAAATATGTTGAGATTTCAGGAGACTGTAGTATTTTGACAGCCTAACAACGCCTTTCATTGAATGTGTCTTTTGAGTCTCTGCTTAGGTCTATATCCAGAGGAAACAAAAAATAAAAATAGAATGTAGAACTACTTTACTGTTTCAAGTTTCAAGAAGCTAGCACAAACCCTGTTTGATTTAGAGTTCGAACTACATTTGTCAATATAGGAGAAAACAGAGTGAAACCTAAAAATTCAAACTGTTACTCCAAAAGAATGCTTCAATCTAGGAGAACTAAATTTGGCATCCAAGTGGGATTGGTGTACTGATCATTACTTGAAAGTATCATGAAGATTGGATGAAAAAATATATGTTGAGATTTCAGGAGACTTTAGTGTGTTGGAAGTTTGGCAACCCCTTTCAGTATAAGTGTTATTCGCCAGTCCCAGCTTTAGGATACTAGAGGAAACAAACCTTAGAGATAGAACGTAGAACTACTTTATTGTGTCAAGTTTCAAGATGCTAGCACAAACCGTGTTTGATTTAGAGTTCTAACTGCATCTGTCAATATAGGAGAAAACAGAGTGAAACCTATAATTTCTAACTGTTCCTGCAAACGAATGCTACAACCTAGAAGAACAAAACTTGGGCATCCACGTTTGATTGGTGTACTGATCAATACTTGAAAGAATCATGAAGATTGAATGAAAAAATATATGTTGAGATTTCAGGAGACGGTAGTTTTTTGGAAGCTTAACAACACATTTCATTGAAAGTGTTATTCGCCAGTCTCTGCATAAGGCTACATCAAGAGGAAAAAAACCTTAGAGATAGAACGTAGAACTACTTTATTGTGGCAAGTTTCAAGAAGCTAGCACAAACCATGTTTGATTTAGAGTTCGAACTGCATCTGTCAATATAGGAGAAAACAGAGTGAAAACTAAAAATTCAAACTGTTACTGCAAACGAATGCTTCAACCTAGGAGAACGAAACTTGAACATCCACGTTTTATTGGTGTACTGCTCATTACTTGAAATTATCATGAAGGTCGGAAAAAAAAATATGTTGAGATTTCAGGAGACTGTAGTATTTTGACAGCCTAACAACGCCTTTCATTGAATGTGTCTTTTGAGTCTCTGCTTAGGTCTATATCCAGAGGAAACAAAAAATAAAAATAGAATGTAGAACTACTTTACTGTTTCAAGTTTCAAGAAGCTAGCACAAACCCTGTTTGATTTAGAGTTCGAACTACATTTGTCAATATAGGAGAAAACAGAGTGAAACCTAAAAATTCAAACTGTTACTCCAAAAGAATGCTTCAATCTAGGAGAACTAAATTTGGCATCCAAGTGGGATTGGTGTACTGATCATTACTTGAAAGTATCATGAAGATTGGATGAAAAAATATATGTTGAGATTTCAGGAGACTTTAGTGTGTTGGAAGTTTGGCAACCCCTTTCAGTATAAGTGTTATTCGCCAGTCCCAGCTTTAGGATACTAGAGGAAACAAACCTTAGAGATAGAACGTAGAACTACTTTATTGTGTCAAGTTTCAAGATGCTAGCACAAACCGTGTTTGATTTAGAGTTCTAACTGCATCTGTCAATATAGGAGAAAACAGAGTGAAACCTATAATTTCTAACTGTTCCTGCAAACGAATGCTACAACCTAGAAGAACAAAACTTGGGCATCCACGTTTGATTGGTGTACTGATCAATACTTGAAAGAATCATGAAGATTGAATGAAAAAATATATGTTGAGATTTCAGGAGACGGTAGTTTTTTGGAAGCTTAACAACACATTTCATTGAAAGTGTTATTCGCCAGTCTCTGCTTAAGGCTACATCAAGAGGAAAAAAACCTTAGAGATAGAACGTAGAACTACTTTATTGTGGCAAGTTTCAAGAAGCTAGCACAAACCATGTTTGATTTAGAGTTCGAACTGCATCTGTCAATATAGGAGAAAACAGAGTGAAAACTAAAAATTCAAACTGTTACTGCAAACGAATGCTTCAACCTAGGAGAACAAAACTTGAACATCCACGTTTTATTGGTGTACTGCTCATTACTTGAAATTATCATGAAGGTCGGAAAAAAAATATGTTGAGATTTCAGGAGACTGTAGTATTTTGACAGGCTAACAACGCCTTTCATTGAATGTGTCTTTTGAGTCTCTGCTTAGGTCTACATCCAGAGGAAACAAAAAATAAAAATAGAATGTAGAACTACTTTACTGTTTCAAGTTTCAAGAAGCTAGCACAAACCGTGCTTGATTTAGAGTTCGAACTACATTTGTCAATATAGGAGAAAACAGAGTGAAACCTAAAAATTCAAACTGTTACTCCAAAAGAATGCTTCAATCTAGGAGAACTAAACTTTGGCATCCAAGTGGGATTGGTGTACTGATCATTACTTGAAAGTATCATGAAGATTGGATGAAAAAATATATGTTGAGATTTCAGGAGACTCTAGTGTGTTGGAAGTTTGGCAACCCCTTTCAGTATAAGTGTTATTCGCCAGTCCCAGCTTTAGGATACAAGAGGAAACAAACCTTAGAGATAGAACGTAGAACTACTTTATTGTGTCAAGTTTCAAGAAGGTAGCAGAAACCGTGTTTGATTTAGAGTTCTAACTGCATCTGTCAATATAGGAGAAAACAGAGTGAAACCTATAATTTCTAACTGTTCCTGCAATCGAATGCTACAACCTAGAAGAACAAAACTTGGGCATCCACGTTTGATTGGTGTACTGATCAATACTTGAAAGAATCATGAAGATTGGATGAAAAAATATATGTTGAGATTTCAGGAGATGGTAGTTTTTTGGAAGATTAACAACGCCTTTCTTTGAAAGTGTTATTCGCCAGTCTCTGCTTAAGGCTACATCAAGACGAAACAAACCTTAGAGATAGAACGTAGAACTACTTTATTGTGTCAAGTTTCAAGAAGCTAGCACAAACCATGTTTGATTTAGAGTTCGAACTGCATCTGTCAATATAGGAGAAAACAGAGTGAAAACTAAAAATTCAAACTGTTACTGCAAACGAATGCTTCAACCTAGGAGAACGAAACTTGAACATCCACGTTTTATTGGTGTACTGCTCATTACTTGAAATTATCATGAAGGTCGGAAAAAAAAATTTGTTGAGATTTCAGGAGACTGTAGTATTTTGACAGCCTAACAACGCCTTTCATTGAATGTGTCTTTTGAGTCTCTGCTTAGGTCTATATCCAGAGGAAACAAAAAATAAAAATAGAATGTAGAACTACTTTACTGTTTCAAGTTTCAAGAAGCTAGCACAAACCGTGTTTGATTTAGAGTTCGAACTACATTTGTCAATATAGGAGAAAACAGAGTGAAACCTAAAAATTCAAACTGTTACTCCAAAAGAATGCTTCAATCTAGGAGAACTAAATTTGGCATCCAAGTGGGATTGGTGTACTGATCATTACTTGAAAGTATCATGAAGATTGGATGAAAAAATATATGTTGAGATTTCAGGAGACTTTAGTGTGTTGGAAGTTTGGCAACCCCTTTCAGTATAAGTGTTATTCGCCAGTCCCAGCTTTAGGATACTAGAGGAAACAAACCTTAGAGATAGAACGTAGAACTACTTTATTGTGTCAAGTTTCAAGATGCTAGCACAAACCGTGTTTGATTTAGAGTTCTAACTGCATCTGTCAATATAGGAGAAAACAGAGTGAAACCTATAATTTCTAACTGTTCCTGAAAACGAATGCTACAACCTAGAAGAACAAAACTTGGGCATCCATGTTTGATTGGTGTACTGATCAATACTTGAAAGAATCATGAAGATTGGATGAAAAAATATATGTTGAGATTTCAGGAGACGGTAGTTTTTTGGAAGCTTAACAACGATTTTCATTGAAAGTGTTATTCGCCAGTCTCTGCTTAAGGCTACATCACGAGGAAACAAACCTTAGAGATAGAACGTAGAACTACTTTATTGTGTCAAGTTTCAAGAAGCTAGCACAAACCATGTTTGATTTAGAGTTCAAACTGCATCTGTCAATATAGGAGAAAACAGAGTGAAAACTAAAAATTCAAACTGTTACTGCAAACGAATGCTTCAACCTAGGAGAACGGAACTTGAACATCCACGTTTTATTGGTGTACTGCTCATTACTTGATATTATCATGAAGGTCGGAAAAAAAAAATATGTTGAGATTTCAGGAGCCTGTAGTATTTTGGCAGCCTAACAACGCCTTTCTTTGAATGTGTCTTTCGTCAGTCTCTGCTTAGGTCTACATCCAGAGGAAACGAAAAATAAAAATAGAATGCAGAACTACTTTACTGTTTCAAGTTTCAAGAAGCTAGCACAAACCGTGTTTGATTTAGAGTTCGAACTACATTTGTCAATATAGGAGAAAACAGAGTGAAACCTATAATTTCTAACTGTTCCTGCAAACGAATGCTACAACCTAGAAGAACAAAACTTGGGCATCCACGTTTGATTGGTGTACTGATCAATACTTGAAAGAATCATGAAGATTAGATGAAAAAAT
The DNA here is from genome assembly GCF_048772815.1 of Callospermophilus lateralis. Taxonomy (NCBI): domain Eukaryota; kingdom Metazoa; phylum Chordata; class Mammalia; order Rodentia; family Sciuridae; genus Callospermophilus; species Callospermophilus lateralis. The sequence continues at coordinate 50,346 of NW_027515358.1, read as the reverse complement.
ATATGTTGAGATTTCAGGAGACGGTAGTTTTTTGTAAGCTTAACAACGCCTTTCATTGAAAGTGTTATTCGCCAGTCTCTGCTTAAGGCTACATCAAGAGGAAACAAACCTTAGAGATAGAACGTAGAACTACTTTATTGTGTCAAGTTTCAAGAAGCTAGCACAAACCATGTTTGATTTAGAGTTCGAACTGCATCTGTCAATATAGGAGAAAACAGAGTGAAAACTAAAAATTCAAACTGTTTCTGCAAACGAATGCTTCAACCTAGGAGAACAAAACTTGAACATCCAGGTTTTATTGGTGTACTGCTCATTACTTGAAATCATCATGAAGGTCGGAACAAAAATATGTTGAGATTTCAAGAGACTGTAGTATTTTGGCAGCCTAACAACGCCTTTCATTGAATGTGTCTTTTGAGTCTCTGCTTAGGTCTACATCCAGAGGAAACAAAAAATAAAAATAGAATGTAGAACTACTTTACTGTTTCAAGTTTCAAGAAGCTAGCACAAACCGTGTTTAATTTAGAGTTCGAAATACATTTGTCAATATAGGAGAAAACAGAGTGAAACCTAAAAATTCAAACTGTTACTCCAAAAGAATGCTTCAATCTAGGAGAACTAAACTTTGGCATCCAAGTGGGATTGGTGTACTGATCATTACTTGAATGTATCATGAAGATTGGATGAAAAAATATATGTTGAGATTTCAGGAGACTCTAGTGTGTTGGAAGTTTGGCAACCCGTTCAGTATAAGTGTTATTCGCCAGTCCCAGCTTTAGGATACAAGAAAAAACAAAACTTAGAGATAGAATGTAGAACTACTTTATTGTGTCAAGTTTCAAGCAGCTAGCACAAACCGTGTTTGATTTAGAGTTCTAACTGCATCTGTCAATATAGGAGAAAACAGAGTGAAACCTATAATTTCTAACTGTTCCTGCAAACGAATGCTACAACCTAGAAGAACAAAACTTGGGCATCCACGTTTGATTGGTGTACTGATCAATACTTGAAAGAATCATGAAGATTGAATGAAAAAATATATGTTGAGATTTCAGGAGACTGTAGTTTTTTGGAAGCTTAACAACACCTTTCATTGAAAGTGTTATTCGCCAGTCTCTGCTTAAGGCTACATCAAGAGGAAAAAAACCTTAGAGATAGAACGTAGAACTACTTTATTGTGGCAAGTTTCAAGAAGCTAGCACAAACCATGTTTGATTTAGAGTTCGAAATGCATCTGTCAATATAGGAGAAAACAGAGTGAAAACTAAAAATTCAAACTGTTACTGCAAACGAATGCTTCAAGCTAGGAGAACGAAACTTGAACATCCACGTTTTATTGGTGTACTGCTCATTACTTGAAATTATCATGAAGGTCGGAAAAAAAAATATGTTGAGATTTCAGGAGACTGTAGTATTTTGACAGGCTAACAACGCCTTTCATTGAATGTGTCTTTTGAGTCTCTGCTTAGGTCTACATCCAGAGGAAACAAAAAATAAAAATAGAATGTAGAACTACTTTACTGTTTCAAGTTTCAAGAAGCTAGCACAAACCGTGCTTGATTTAGAGTTCGAACTACATTTGTCAAATAGGAGAAAACAGAGTGAAACCTAAAAATTCAAACTGTTACTCCAAAAGAATGCTTCAATCTAGGAGAACTAAACTTTGGCATCCAAGTGGGATTGGTGTACTGATCATTACTTGAAAGTATCATGAAGATTGGATGAAAAAATATATGTTGAGATTTCAGGAGACTCTAGTGTGTTGGAAGTTTGGCAACCCCTTTCAGTATAAGTGTTATTCGCCAGTCCCAGCTTTAGGATACAAGAGGAAACAAACCTTAGAGATAGAACGTAGAACTACTTTATTGTGTCAAGTTTCAAGAAGGTAGCAGAAACCGTGTTTGATTTAGAGTTCTAACTGCATCTGTCAATATAGGAGAAAACAGAGTGAAACCTATAATTTCTAACTGTTCCTGCAATCAAATGCTACAACCTAGTAGAACAAAACTTGGGCATCCACGTTTGATTGGTGTACTGATCAATACTTGAAAGAATCATGAAGATTGGATGAAAAAATATATGTTGAGATTTCAGGAGATGGTAGTTTTTTTGGAAGCTTAACAACGCCTTTCATTGAAAGTGTTATTCGCCAGTCTCTGCTTAAGGCTACATCAAGACGAAACAAACCTTAGAGATAGAACGTAGAACTACTTTATTGTGTCAAGTTTCAAGAAGCTAGCACAAACCATGTTTGATTTAGAGTTCGAACTGCATCTGTCAATATAGGAGAAAACAGAGTGAAAACTAAAAATTCAAACTGTTACTGCAAACGAATGCTTCAACCTAGGAGAACGGAACTTGAATATCCACGTTTTATTGGTGTACTGCTGATTACATGAAATTATCATGAAGGTCGGAAAAAAAAATATGTTGAGATTTCAGGAGACTGTAGTATTTTGACAGCCTAACAACGCCTTTCATTGAATGTGTCTTTTGTCAGTATCTGCTTAGGTCTACATCCAGAGGAAACAAAATATAAAAATAGAATATAGAACTACTTTACTGTTTCAAGTTTCAAGAAGCTAGCACAAACCGTGTTTGATTTAGAGTTCGAACTACATTTGTCAATATAGGAGAAAACAGAGTGAAACCTCAAAATTCAAACTGTTACTCCAAAAGAATGCTTCAATCTAGGAGAACTAAACTTTGTCATCCAAGTGGGATTGGTGTACTGATCATTACTTGAAAGTATCATGAAGATTGGATGAAAAAGTATTTGTTGAGATTTCAGGAGACTCTAGTGTGTTGGAAGTCTGGCAACCCCTTTCAGTATAAGTGTTATTCGCCAGTCCCAGCTTTAGGATACAAGAGGAAACAAACCTTAGAGATAGAACGTAGAACTACTTTACGGTTTCAAGTTTCAAGAAGCTAGCACAAACCGTGTTTGATTTAGAGTTCGAACTACATTTGTCAATATAGGAGAAAACAGAGTGAAACCTATAATTTCTAACTGTTCCTGCAAACGAATGCTACAACCTAGAAGAACAAAACTTGGGCATCCACGTTTGATTGGTGTACTGATCAATACTTGAAAGAATCATGAAGATTAGATGAAAAAATATATGTTGAGATTTCAGGAGACGGTAGTTTTTTGTAAGCTTAACAACGCCTTTCATTGAAAGTGTTATTCGCCAGTCTCTGCTTAAGGCTACATCAAGAGGAAACAAACCTTAGAGATAGAACGTAGAACTACTTTATTGTGTCAAGTTTCAAGAAGCTAGCACCAACCATGTTTGATTTAGAGTTCGAACTGCATCTGTCAATATAGGAGAAAACAGAGTGAAAACTAAAAATTCAAACTGTTTCTGCAAACGAATGCTTCAACCTAGGAGAACAAAACTTGAACATCCAGGTTTTATTGGTGTACTGCTCATTACTTGAAATTATCATGAAGGTCGGAACAAAAATATGTTGAGATTTCAAGAGACTGTAGTATTTTGGCAGCCTAACAACGCCTTTCATTGAATGTGTCTTTTGAGTCTCTGCTTAGGTCTACATCCAGAGGAAACAAAAAATAAAAATAGAATGTAGAACTACTTTACTGTTTCAAGTTTCAAGAAGCTAGCACAAACCGTGTTTAATTTAGAGTTCGAAATACATTTGTCACTATAGGAGAAAACAGAGTGAAACCTAAAAATTCAAACTGTTACTCCAAAAGAATGCTTCAATCTAGGAGAACTAAACTTTGGCATCCAAGTGGGATTGGTGTACTGATCATTACTTGAATGTATCATGAAGATTGGATGAAAAAATATATGTTGAGATTTCAGGAGACTCTAGTGTGTTGGAAGTTTGGCAACCCGTTCAGTATAAGTGTTATTCGCCAGTCCCAGCTTTAGGATACAAGAAAAAAAAAAAACTTAGAGATAGAATGTAGAACTACTTTATTGTGTCAAGTTTCAAGCAGCTAGCACAAACCGTGTTTGATTTAGAGTTCTAACTGCATCTGTCAATATAGGAGAAAACAGAGTGAAACCTATAATTTCTAACTGTTCCTGCAAACGAATGCTACAACCTAGAAGAACAAAACTTGGGCATCCACGTTTGATTGGTGTACTGATCAATACTTGAAAGAATCATGAAGATTGAATGAAAAAATATATGTTGAGATTTCAGGAGACGGTAGTTTTTTGGAAGCTTAACAACACCTTTCATTGAAAGTGTTATTCGCCAGTCTCTGCTTAAGGCTACATCAAGAAAAAAAAAACCTTAGAGATAGAACGTAGAACTACTTTATTGTGGCAAGTTTCAAGAAGCTAGCACAAACCATGTTTGATTTAGAGTTCGAACTGCATCTGTCAATATAGGAGAAAACAGAGTGAAAACTAAAAATTCAAACTGTTACTGCAAACGAATGCTTCAACCTAGGAGAACGAAACTTGAACATCCACGTTTTATTGGTGTACTGCTCATTACTTGAAATTATCATGAAGGTCGGAAAAAAAAATATGTTGAGATTTCAGGAGACTGTAGTATTTTGACAGGCTAACAACGCCTTTCATTGAATGTGTCTTTTGAGTCTCTGCTTAGGTCTACATCCAGAGGAAACAAAAAATAAAAATAGAATGTAGAACTACTTTACTGTTTCAAGTTTCAAGAAGCTAGCACAAACCGTGCTTGATTTAGAGTTCGAACTACATTTGTCAATATAGGAGAAAACAGAGTGAAACCTAAAAATTCAAACTGTTACTCCAAAAGAATGCTTCAATCTAGGAGAACTAAACTTTGGCATCCAAGTGGGATTGGTGTACTGATCATTACTTGAAAGTATCATGAAGATTGGATGAAAAAATATATGTTGAGATTTCAGGAGACTCTAGTGTGTTGGAAGTTTGGCAACCCCTTTCAGTATAAGTGTTATTCGCCAGTCCCAGCTTTAGGATACAAGAGGAAACAAACCTTAGAGATAGAACGTAGAACTACTTTATTGTGTCAAGTTTCAAGAAGGTAGCAGAAACCGTGTTTGATTTAGAGTTCTAACTGCATCTGTCAATATAGGAGAAAACAGAGTGAAACCTATAATTTCTAACTGTTCCTGCAATCGAATGCTACAACCTAGAAGAACAAAACTTGGGCATCCACGTTTGATTGGTGTACTGATCAATACTTGAAAGAATCATGAAGATTGGATGAAAAAATATATGTTGAGATTTCAGGAGATGGTAGTTTTTTGGAAGCTTAACAACGCCTTTCATTGAAAGTGTTATTCGCCAGTCTCTGCTTAAGGCTACATCAAGACGAAACAAACCTTAGAGATAGAACGTAGAACTACTTTATTGTGTCAAGTTTCAAGAAGCTAGCACAAACCATGTTTGATTTAGAGTTCGAACTGCATCTGTCAATATAGGAGAAAACAGAGTGAAAACTAAAAATTCAAACTGTTACTGCAAACGAATGCTTCAACCTAGGAGAACGGAACTTGAACATCCACGTTTTATTGGTGTACTGCTGATTACATGAAATTATCATGAAGGTCGGAAAAAAAAATATGTTGAGATTTCAGGAGACTGTAGTATTTTGACAGCCTAACAACGCCTTTCATTGAATGTGTCTTTTGTCAGTATCTGCTTAGGTCTACATCCAGAGGAAACAAAAAATAAAAATAGAATGTAGAACTACTTTACTGTATCAAGTTTCAAGAAGCTAGCACAAACCGTGTTTGATTTAGAGTTCGAACTACATTTGTCAATATAGGAGAAAACAGAGTGAAACCTCAAAATTCAAACTGTTACTCCAAAAGAATGCTTCAATCTAGGAGAACTAAACTTTGTCATCCAAGTGGGATTTGTGTACTGATCATTACTTGAAAGTATCATGAAGATTGGATGAAAAAGTATATGTTGAGATTTCAGGAGACTCTAGTGTGTTGGAAGTCTGGCAACCCCTTTCAGTATAAGTGTTATTCGCCAGTCCCAGCTTTAGGATACAAGAGGAAACAAACCTTAGAGATAGAACGTAGAACTACTTTATTGTGTCAAGTTTCAAGAAGGTAGCACAAACCGTGTTTGATTTAGAGTTCTAACTGCATCTGTCAATATAGGAGAAAACAGAGTGAAACCTACAATTTCTAACTGTTCCTGCAAACGAATGCTACAACCTAGTAGAACAAAACTTGGGCATCCACGTTTGATTGGTGTACTGATCAATACTTAAAAGAATCATGAAGATTGGATGAAAAAATATATGTTGAGATTTCAGGAGACGGTAGTTTTTTGGAAGCTTAACAATGCCTTTCATTGAAAGTGTTATTCGCCAGTCTCTGCTTAAGGCTACATCAAGAGGAACAAACCTTAGAGATAGAACGTAGAACTACTTTATTGTGTCAAGTTTCAAGAAGCTAGCACAAACCATGTTTGATTTAGAGTTCGAACTGCATCTGTCAATATAGGAGAAAACAGAGTGAAAACTAAAAATTCAAACTGTTACTGCAAACTTATGCTTCAAGCTAGGAGAACGAAACTTGAACAGCCACGTTTTATTGGTGTACTGCTGATTACATGAAATTATCATGAAGGTCGGAAAAAAAAATATGTTGAGATTTCAGGAGACTGTAGTATTTTGGCAGCCTAACAACGCCTTTCATTGAATGTGTCTTTCGTCAGTCTCTGCTTAGGTCTACATCCAGAGGAAACAAAAAATAAAAATAGAATGTAGAACTACTTTACTGTTTCAAGTTTCAAGAAGCTAGCACAAACCGTGTTTGATTTAGAGTTCGAACTACATTTGTCAATATAGGAGAAAACAGAGTGAAACCTCAAAATTCAAACTGTTACTCCAAAAGAATGCTTCAATCTAGGAGAACTAAACTTTGTCATCCAAGTGGGATTGGTGTACTGATCATTACTTGAAAGTATCATGAAGATTGGATGAAAAAGTATATGTTGAGATTTCAGGAGACTCTAGTGTGTTGGAAGTCTGGCAACCCCTTTCAGTATAAGTGTTATTCGCCAGTCCCAGCTTTAGGATACAAGAGGAAACAAACCTTAGAGATAGAACGTAGAACTACTTTATTGTGTCAAGTTTCAAGAAGGTAGCAGAAACCGTGTTTGATTTAGAGTTCTAACTGCATCTGTCAATATAGGAGAAAACAGAGTGAAACCTATAATTTCTAACTGTTCCTGCAAACGAATGCTACAACCTAGAAGAACAAAACTTGGGCATCCACGTTTGATTGGTGTACTGATCAATACTTGAAAGAATCATGAAGATTGGATGAAAAAATATATGTTGAGATTTCAGGAGACGGTAGTTTTTTGGAAGCTTAACAACGCCTTTCATTGAAAGTGTTATTCGCCAGTCTCTGCTTAAGGCTACATCAAGAGGAAACAAACTTTAGATAGAACGTAGAACTACTTTATTGTGTCAAGTTTCAAGAAGCTAGCACAAACCATGTTTGATTTAGAGTTCGAACTGCTTCTGTCAATATAGGAGAAAACAGTATGAAAACTAATAATTCAAACTGTTACTGCAAACGAATGCGTCAAGCTAGGAGAACGAAACTTGAATATCCACGTTTTATTGGTGTACTGCTCATTACTTGAAATGATCATGAAGGTCGGAAAAAAAATATGTTGAGATTTCAGGAGACTGTAGTATTTTGGCAGCCTAACAACGCCTTTCTTTGAATGTGTCTTTCATCAGTCTCAGCTTAGGTCTACATCCAGAGGAAACAAAAAATAAAAATAGAATGTAGAACTACTTTACTGTTTCAAGTTTCAAGAAGCTAGCACAAACCGTGTTTGATTTAGAGTTCGAACTACATTTGTCAATATAGGAGAAAACAGAGTGAAACCTAAAAATTCAAACTGTTACTCCAAAAGAATGCTTCAATCTAGGAGAACTAAACTTTGGCATCCAAGTGGGATTGGTGTACTGATCATTACTTGAAAGTATCATGAAGATTGGATGAAAAAATATATGTTGAGATTTCAGGAGACTCTAGTGTGGTGGAAGTTTGGCAACCCCTTTCAGTATAAGTGTTATTCGCCAGTCCCAGCTTTAGGATACAAGAGGAAACAAACCTTAGTGATAGAACGTAGAACTACTTTATTGTGTCAAGTTTCAAGAAGCTAGCACAAACCGTGTTTGATTTAGAGTTCTAACTGCATCTGTCAATATAGGAGAAAACAGAGAGAAACCTATAATTTCTAACTGTTCCTGCAAACGAATGCTACAACCTAGAAGAACAAAATTTGGGCATCCACGTTTGATTGGTGTACTGATCAATACTAGAAAGAATCATGAAGATTGGATGAAAAATAGATGTTGAGATTTCAGGAGACGGTAGTTTTTTGGAAGCTTAACAACGTCTTTCATTGAAAGTGTTATTCGCCAGTCTCTGCTTAAGGCTACATCAAGAGGAAACAAACCTTAGAGATAGAACGTAGAACTACTTTATTGTGTCAAGTTTCAAGAAGCTAGCACAAACCATGTTTGATTTAGAGTTCGAACTGCATCTGTCAATATAGGAGAAAACAGAGTGAAAACTAAAAATTCAAACTGTTACTGCAAACGAATGCTTCAAGCTGGGAGAACGAAACTTGAACATCCACGTTTTATTGGTGTACTGCTCATTACTTGAAATGATCATGAAGGTCGGAAAAAAAAATATGTTGAGATTTCAGGAGACTGTAGTATTTTTTCAGCCTAACAACGCCTTTCATTGAATGTGTCTTTCGTGAGTCTCTGCTTAGGTCTACATCCAGAGGAAACAAAAAATAAAAATAGAATGTAGAACTACTTTACTGTTTCACGTTTCAAGAAGCTAGCACAAACCGTGTTTGATTTAGAGTTCAAACTACATTTGTCAAATTAGGAGAAAACAGAGTGAGACCTAAAAATTCAAACTGTTACTCCAAAAGAATGCTTCAATCTAGGAGAAATAAACTTTGGCATCCAAGTGGGATTGGTGTACTGATCATTACTTGAAAGTATCATGAAGATTGGATGAAAAAATATATGTTGAGATTTCAGGAGACTCTAGTGTGTTGGAAGTTTGGCAACCCCTTTCAGTATAAGTGTTATTCGCCAGTCCCAGCTTTAGGATACAAGAGGAAACAAACTTTAGAGATAGAACGTAGAACTACTTTATTGTGTCAAGTTTCAAGAAGCTAGCACAAACCGTGTTTGATTTAGAGTTCTAACTGCATCTGTCAATATAGGAGAAAACATAGTGAAACCAATAATTTCTAACTGTTCCTGAAAACGAATGCTGCAACCTAGAAGAACAAAACTTGGGCATCCACGTTTGATTGGTGTACTGATCAATACTTGAAAGAATCATGAAGATTGGATGAAAAAATATATGTTGAGATTTCAGGAGATGGTAGTTTTTTGGAAGCTTAACAACGCCTTTCATTGAAAGTGTTATTCGCCAGTCTCTGCTTAAGGCTACATCAAGATGAAACAAACCTTAGAGATAGAACGTAGAACTACTTTATTGTGTCAAGTTTCAAGAAGCTAGCACAAACCATGTTTGATTTAGAGTTCGAACTGCATCTGTCAATATAGGAGAAAACAGAGTGAAAACTAAAAATTCAAACTGTTACTGCAAACGAATGCTTCAACCTAGGAGAACGGAACTTGAACATCCACGTTTTATTGGTGTACTGCTGATTACATGAAATTATCATGAAGGTCGGAAAAAAAAATATGTTGAGATTTAAGGAGACTGTAGTATTTTGACACCCTAACAACGCCTTTCATTGAATGTGTCTTTTGTCAGTATCTGCTTAGGTCTACATCCAGAGGAAACAAAAAATAAAAATAGAATGTAGAACTACTTTACTGTTTCAAGTTTCAAGAAGCTAGCACAAACCGTGTTTGATTTAGAGTTCGAACTACATTTGTCAATATAGGAGAAAACAGAGTGAAACCTCAAAATTCAAACTGTTACTCCAAAAGAATGCTTCAATCTAGGAGAACTAAACTTTGTCATCCAAGTGGGATTGGTGTACTGATCATTACTTGAAAGTATCATGAAGATTGGATGAAAAAGTATATGTTGAGATTTCAGGAGACTCTAGTGTGTTGGAAGTCTGGCAACCCCTTTCAGTATAAGTGTTATTCGCCAGTCCCAGCTTTAGGATACAAGAGGAAACAAACCTTAGAGATAGAACGTAGAACTACTTTATTGTGTCAAGTTTCAAGAAGCTAGCACAAACCGTGTTTGATTTAGAGTTCTAACTGCATCTGTCAATATAGGAGAAAACAGAGTGAAACCTACAATTTCTAACTGTTCCTGCAAACGAATGCTACAACCTAGTAGAACAAAACTTGGGCATCCACGTTTGATTGGTGTACTGATCAATACTTAAAAGAATCATGAAGATTGGATGAAAAAATATATGTTGAGATTTCAGGAGACGGTAGTTTTTTGGAAGCTTAACAACGCCTTTCATTGAAAGTGTTATTCGCCAGTCTCTGCTTAAGGCTACATCAAGAGGAACAAACCTTAGAGATAGAACGTAGAACTACTTTATTGTGTCAAGTTTCAAGAAGCTAGCACAAACCATGTTTGATTTAGAGTTCGAACTGCATCTGTCAATATAGGAGAAAACAGAGTGAAAACTAAAAATTCAAACTGTTACTGCAAACGAATGCTTCAACCTAGGAGAACGGAACTTGAACATCCACGTTTTATTGGTGTACTGCTGATTACATGAAATTATCATGAAGGTCGGAAAAAAAAATATGTTGAGATTTAAGGAGACTGTAGTATTTTGACACCCTAACAACGCCTTTCATTGAATGTGTCTTTTGTCAGTATCTGCTTAGGTCTACATCCAGAGGAAACAAAAAATAAAAATAGAATGTAGAACTACTTTACTGTTTCAAGTTTCAAGAAGCTAGCACAAACCGTGTTTGATTTAGAGTTCGAACTACATTTGTCAATATAGGAGAAAACAGAGTGAAACCTCAAAATTCAAACTGTTACTCCAAAAGAATGCTTCAATCTAGGAGAACTAAACTTTGTCATCCAAGTGGGATTGGTGTACTGATCATTACTTGAAAGTATCATGAAGATTGGATGAAAAAGTATATGTTGAGATTTCAGGAGACTCTAGTGTGTTGGAAGTCTGGCAACCCCTTTCAGTATAAGTGTTATTCGCCAGTCCCAGCTTTAGGATACAAGAGGAAACAAACCTTAGAGATAGAACGTAGAACTACTTTATTGTGTCAAGTTTCAAGAAGCTAGCACAAACCGTGTTTGATTTAGAGTTCTAACTGCATCTGTCAATATAGGAGAAAACAGAGTGAAACCTACAATTTCTAACTGTTCCTGCAAACGAATGCTACAACCTAGTAGAACAAAACTTGGGCATCCACGTTTGATTGGTGTACTGATCAATACTTAAAAGAATCATGAAGATTGGATGAAAAAATATATGTTGAGATTTCAGGAGACGGTAGTTTTTTGGAAGCTTAACAACGCCTTTCATTGAAAGTGTTATTCGCCAGTCTCTGCTTAAGGCTACATCAAGAGGAACAAACCTTAGAGATAGAACGTAGAACTACTTTATTGTGTCAAGTTTCAAGAAGCTAGCACAAACCATGTTTGATTTAGAGTTCGAACTGCATCTGTCAATATAGGAGAAAACAGAGTGAAAACTAAAAATTCAAACTGTTACTGCAAACTTATGCTTCAAGCTAGGAGAACGAAACTTGAACATCCACGTTTTATTGGTGTACTGCTGATTACATGAAATTATCATGAAGGTCGGAAAAAAAAATATGTTGAGATTTCAGGAGACTGTAGTATTTTGGCAGCCTAACAACGCCTTTCATTGAATGTGTCTTTCGTCAGTCTCTGCTTAGGTCTACATCCAGAGGAAACAAAAAATAAAAATAGAATGTAGAACTACTTTACTGTTTCAAGTTTCAAGAAGCTAGCACAAACCGTGTTTGATTTAGAGTTCGAACTACATTTGTCAATATAGGAGAAAACAGAGTGAAACCTAAAAATTCAAACTGTTACTCCAAAAGAATGCTTCAATCTAGGAGAACTAAACTTTCGCATCCAAGTGGGATTGGTGTACTGATCATTACTTGAAAGTATGATGAAGATTGGATGAAAAAATATATGTTGAGATTTCAGGAGACTTTAGTGTGTTGGAAGTTTGGCAACCCCTTTCAGTATAAGTGTTATTCGCCAGTCCCAGCTTTAGGATACAAGAGGAAACAAACCTTAGAGATAGAACGTAGAACTACTTTATTGTGTCAAGTTTCAAGAAGCTAGCACAAACCGTGTTTGATTTAGAGTTCTAACTGCATCTGTCAATATAGGGGAAAACAGAGTGAAACCTAAAAATTCAAACTGTTACTCCAATAGAATGCTTCAATCTAGGAGAACTAAACTTTGGCATCCAAGTGGGATTGGTGTACTGATCATTACTTGAAAGTATCATGAAGATTGGATGAAAAAGTATATGTTGAGATTTCAGGAGACTCTAGTGTGTTGGAAGTTTGGCAACCCCTTTCAGTATAAGTGTTATTCGCCAGTCCCAGCTTTAGGATACAAGAGGAAACAAACCTTAGAGATAGAACGTAGAACTACTTTATTGTGTCAAGTTTCAAGAAGCTAGCACAAACCGTGTTTGATTTAGAGTTCTAACTGCATCTGTCAATATAGGAGAAAACAGAGTGAAACCTATAATTTCTAACTGTTCCTGCAAACGAATGCTACAACCTAGAAGAACAAACTTGGGCATCCACGTTTGATTGGTGTACTCATCAATACTTAAAAGAATCATGAAGATTGGGTGAAAAACATGTATGTTGAGATTTCAGGAGACGGTAGATTTTGGAAGCTTAACAACGCCTTTCATTGAAAGTGTTATTCGCCAGTCTCTGCTTAAGGCTACATCAAGAGGAAACAAACCATAGAGATAGAACGTAGAACTACTTTATTGTGTCAAGTTTCAAGAAGCTAGCACAAACCATGTTTGATTTAGAGTTCGAACTGCATCTGTCAATATAGGAGAAAACAGAGTGAAAACTAAAAATTCAAACTGTTACTGCAAACGAATGCTTCAACCTAGGAGAACGAAACTTGAACATAAACGTTTTATTGGTGTACTGCTGATTACATGAAATTATCATGAAGGTCGGAAAAAAAAATATTATGATAATTCAGGAGACTGTAGTATTTTGGGAGCCTAACAATGCCTTTCATTGAATGTGTCTTTCGTCAGTCTCTGCTTAGGTCTACATCCAGAGGAAACAAAAAATAAAAATAGAATGTAGAACTACTTTACTGTTTCAAGTTTCAAGAAGCTAGCACAAACCGTGTTTGATTTAGAGTTCGAACTACATTTGTCAATATAGGAGAAAACAGAGTGAAACCTCAAAATTCAAACTGTTACTCCAAAAGAATGCTTCAATCTAGGAGAACTAAACTTTGTCATCCAAGTGGGATTGGTGTACTGATCATTACTTGAAAGTATCATGAAGATTGGATGAAAAAGTATATGTTGAGATTTCAGGAGACTCTAGTGTGTTGGAAGTCTGGCAACCCCTTTCAGTATAAGTGTTATTCGCCAGTCCCAGCTTTAGGATACAAGAGGAAACAAACCTTAGAGATAGAACGTAGAACTACTTTATTGTGTCAAGTTTCAAGAAGCTAGCACAAACCGTGTTTGATTTAGAGTTCTAACTGCATTGTCAATATAGGAGAAAACAGAGTGAAACCTACAATTTCTAACTGTTCCTGCAAACGAATGCTAACCTAGAAGAACAAAACTTGGGCATCCACGTTTGATTGGTGTACTGATCAATACTTAAAAGAATCATGAAGATTGGATGAAAAAATATATGTTGAGATTTCAGGAGACGGTAGTTTTTTGGAAGCTTAACAACGCCTTTCATTGAAAGTGTTATTCGCCAGTCTCTGCTTAAGGCTACATCAAGAGGAAACAAACCTTAGAGATAGAACGTAGAACTACTTTACTGTGTCAAGTTTCAAGAAGCTGGCACAAACCATGTTTGATTTAGAGTTCGAACTGCATCTATCAATATAGGAGAAAACAGAGTGAAAACTAAAAATTCAAACTGTTACTGCAAACGAATGCTTCAACCTAGGAGAACGAAACTTGAACATCCACGTTTTATTGGTGTACTGCTGATTACATGAAATTATCATGAAGGTCGGAAAAAAAAATATGTTGAGATTTCAGGAGACTGTAGTATTTTGGCAGCCTAACAACGCCTTTCATTGAATGTGTCTTTCGTCAGTCTCTGCTTAGGTCTACATCCAGAGGAAACAAAAAATAAAAATAGAATGTAGAACTACTTTACTGTTTCAAGTTTCAAGAAGCTAGCACAAACCGTGTTTGATTTAGAGTTCGAACTGCATCTGTCAATATAGGGGAAAACAGAGTGAAACCTAAAAATTCAAACTGTTACTCCAAAAGAATGCTTCAATCTAGGAGAACTAAACTTTGGCATCCAAGTGGGATTGGTGTACTGATCATTACTTGAAAGTATCATGAAGATTGGATGAAAAAGTATATGTTGAGATTTCAGGAGACTCTAGTGTGTTGGAAGTTTGGCAACCCCATTCAGTATAAGTGTTATTCGCCAGTCCCAGCGTTAGGATACAAGAGGAAACAAACCTTAGAGATAGAACGTAGAACTACTTTATTGTGTCAAGTTTCAAGAAGCTAGCACAAACCGTGTTTGATTTAGAGTTCTAACTGCATCTGTCAATATAGGAGAAAACAGAGTGAAACCTATAATTTCTAACTGTTCCTGCAAACGAATGCTACAACCTAGAAGAACAAACTTGGGCATCCACGTTTGATTGGTGTACTCATCAATACTTAAAAGAATCATGAAGATTGGGTGAAAAACATGTATGTTGAGATTTCAGGAGACGGTAGATTTTGGAAGCTTAACAACGCCTTTCATTGAAAGTGTTATTCGCCAGTCTCTGCTTAAGGCTACATCAAGAGGAAACAAACCATAGAGATAGAACGTAGAACTACTTTATTGTGTCAAGTTTCAAGAAGCTAGCACAAACCATGTTTGATTTAGAGTTCGAACTGCATCTGTCAATATAGGAGAAAACAGAGTGAAAACTAAAAATTCAAACTGTTACTGCAAACGAATGCTTCAACCTAGGAGAACGAAACTTGAACATAAACGTTTTATTGGTGTACTGCTGATTACATGAAATTATCATGAAGGTCGGAAAAAAAAATATTATGATAATTCAGGAGACTGTAGTATTTTGGGAGCCTAACAATGCCTTTCATTGAATGTGTCTTTCGTCAGTCTCTGCTTAGGTCTACATCCAGAGGAAACAAAAAATAAAAATAGAATGTAGAACTACTTTACTGTTTCAAGTTTCAAGAAGCTAGCACAAACCGTGTTTGATTTAGAGTTCGAACTACATTTGTCAATATAGGAGAAAACAGAGTGAAACCTCAAAATTCAAACTGTTACTCCAAAAGAATGCTTCAATCTAGGAGAACTAAACTTTGTCATCCAAGTGGGATTGGTGTACTGATCATTACTTGAAAGTATCATGAAGATTGGATGAAAAAGTATATGTTGAGATTTCAGGAGACTCTAGTGTGTTGGAAGTCTGGCAACCCCTTTCAGTATAAGTGTTATTCGCCAGTCCCAGCTTTAGGATACAAGAGGAAACAAACCTTAGAGATAGAACGTAGAACTACTTTATTGTGTCAAGTTTCAAGAAGCTAGCACAAACCGTGTTTGATTTAGAGTTCTAACTGCATTGTCAATATAGGAGAAAACAGAGTGAAACCTACAATTTCTAACTGTTCCTGCAAACGAATGCTAACCTAGAAGAACAAAACTTGGGCATCCACGTTTGATTGGTGTACTGATCAATACTTAAAAGAATCATGAAGATTGGATGAAAAAATATATGTTGAGATTTCAGGAGACGGTAGTTTTTTGGAAGCTTAACAACGCCTTTCATTGAAAGTGTTATTCGCCAGTCTCTGCTTAAGGCTACATCAAGAGGAAACAAACCTTAGAGATAGAACGTAGAACTACTTTACTGTGTCAAGTTTCAAGAAGCTGGCACAAACCATGTTTGATTTAGAGTTCGAACTGCATCTATCAATATAGGAGAAAACAGAGTGAAAACTAAAAATTCAAACTGTTACTGCAAACGAATGCTTCAACCTAGGAGAACGAAACTTGAACATCCACGTTTTATTGGTGTACTGCTGATTACATGAAATTATCATGAAGGTCGGAAAAAAAAATATGTTGAGATTTCAGGAGACTGTAGTATTTTGGCAGCCTAACAACGCCTTTCATTGAATGTGTCTTTCGTCAGTCTCTGCTTAGGTCTACATCCAGAGGAAACAAAAAATAAAAATAGAATGTAGAACTACTTTACTGTTTCAAGTTTCAAGAAGCTAGCACAAACCGTGTTTGATTTAGAGTTCGAACTGCATCTGTCAATATAGGGGAAAACAGAGTGAAACCTAAAAATTCAAACTGTTACTCCAAAAGAATGCTTCAATCTAGGAGAACTAAACTTTGGCATCCAAGTGGGATTGGTGTACTGATCATTACTTGAAAGTATCATGAAGATTGGATGAAAAAGTATATGTTGAGATTTCAGGAGACTCTAGTGTGTTGGAAGTTTGGCAACCCCATTCAGTATAAGTGTTATTCGCCAGTCCCAGCGTTAGGATACAAGAGGAAACAAACCTTAGAGATAGAACGTAGAACTACTTTATTGTGTCAAGTTTCAAGAAGCTAGCACAAACTGTGTTTGATTTAGAGTTCTAACTGCATCTGTCAATATAGGAGAAAACAGAGTGAAACCTATAATTTCTAACTGTTCCTGCAAACGAATGCTACAACCTAGAAGAACAAACTTGGGCATCCACGTTTGATTGGTGTACTCATCAATACTTAAAAGAATCATGAAGATTGGATGAAAAAATGTATGTTGAGATTTCAGGAGACGGTAGTTTTTTGGAAGCTTAACAACGCCTTTCATTGAAAGTGTTATTCGCCAGTCTCTGCTTAAGGCTACATCAAGAGGAAACAAACCATAGAGATAGAACGTAGAACTACTTTATTGTGTCAAGTTTCAAGAAGCTAGCACAAACCATGTTTGATTTAGAGTTCGAACTGCATCTGTCAATATAGGAGAAAACAGAGTGAAAACTAAAAATTCAAACTGTTACTGCAAACGAATGCTTCAACCTAGGAGAATGAAACTTGAACATAAAGGTTTTATTGGTGTACTGCTGATTACATGAAATTATCATGAAGGTCGGAAAAAAAAATATTATGATAATTCAGGAGACTGTAGTATTTTGGGAGCCTAACAATGCCTTTCATTGAATGTGTCTTTCGTCAGTCTCTGCTTAGGTCTACATCCAGAGGAAACAAAAAATAAAAATAGAATGTAGAACTACTTTACTGTTTCAAGTTTCAAGAAGCTAGCACAAACCGTGTTTGATTTACAGTTCGAACTACATTTGTCAATATAGGAGAAAACAGAGTGAAACCTCAAAATTCAAACTGTTACTCCAAAAGAATGCTTCAATCTAGGAGAACTAAACTTTGTCATCCAAGTGGGATTGGTGTACTGATCATTACTTGAAAGTATCATGAAGATTGGATGAAAAAGTATATGTTGAGATTTCAGGAGACTCTAGTGTGTTGGAAGTCTGGCAACCCCTTTCAGTATAAGTGTTATTCGCCAGTCCCAGCTTTAGGATACAAGAGGAAACAAACCTTAGAGATAGAACGTAGAACTACTTTATTGTGTCAAGTTTCAAGAAGCTAGCACAAACCGTGTTTGATTTAGAGTTCTAACTGCATCTGTCAATATAGGAGAAAACAGAGTGAAACCTACAATTTCTAACTGTTCCTGCAAACGAATGCTACAACCTAGAAGAACAAAACTTGGGCATCCACGTTTGATTGGTGTACTGATCAATACTTAAAAGAATCATGAAGATTGGATGAAAAAATATATGTTGAGATTTCAGGAGACGGTAGTTTTTTGGAAGCTTAACAACGCCTTTCATTGAAAGTGTTATTCGCCAGTCTCTGCTTAAGGCTACATCAAGAGGAAACAAACCTTAGAGATAGAACGTAGAACTACTTTACTGTGTCAAGTTTCAAGAAGCTGGCACAAACCATGTTTGATTTAGAGTTCGAACTGCATCTATCAATATAGGAGAAAACAGAGTGAAAACTAAAAATTCAAACTGTTACTGCAAACGAATGCTTCAACCTAGGAGAACGAAACTTGAACATCCACGTTTTATTGGTGTACTGCTGATTACATGAAATTATCATGAAGGTCGGAAAAAAAAAATATGTTGAGATTTCAGGAGACTGTAGTATTTTGGCAGCCTAACAACGCCTTTCATTGAATGTGTCTTTCGTCAGTCTCTGCTTAGGTCTACATCCAGAGGAAACAAAAAATAAAAATAGAATGTAGAACTACTTTATTGTTTCAAGTTTCAAGAAGCTAGCACAAACCGTGTTTGATTTAGAGTTCGAACTGCATCTGTCAATATAGGGGAAAACAGAGTGAAACCTAAAAATTCAAACTGTTACTCCAAAAGAATGCTTCAATCTAGGAGAACTAAACTTTGGCATCCAAGTGGGATTGGTGTACTGATCATTACTTGAAAGTATCATGAAGATTGGATGAAAAAGTATATGTTGAGATTTCAGGAGACTCTAGTGTGTTGGAAGTTTGGCAACCCCATTCAGTATAAGTGTTATTCGCCAGTCCCAGCTTTAGGATACAAGAGGAAACAAACCTTAGAGATAGAACGTAGAACTACTTTATTGTGTCAAGTTTCAAGAAGCTAGCACAAACTGTGTTTGATTTAGAGTTCTAACTGCATCTGTCAATAGAGGAGAAAACAGAGTGAAACCTATAATTTCTAACTGTTCCTGCAAACGAATGCTACAACCTAGAAGAACAAACTTGGGCATCCACGTTTGATTGGTGTACTCATCAATACTTAAAAGAATCATGAAGATTGGATGAAAAAATGTATGTTGAGATTTCAGGAGACGGTAGTTTTTTGGAAGCTTAACAACGCCTTTCATTTAAAGTGTTATTCGCCAGTCTCTTCTTAAGGCTACATCAAGAGGAAACAAACCATAGAGATAGAACGTAGAACTACTTTATTGTGTCAAGTTTCAAGAAGCTAGCA
Source organism: Callospermophilus lateralis (assembly GCF_048772815.1). Classification (NCBI taxonomy): domain Eukaryota; kingdom Metazoa; phylum Chordata; class Mammalia; order Rodentia; family Sciuridae; genus Callospermophilus; species Callospermophilus lateralis. The sequence goes on along the minus strand of NW_027515358.1, from coordinate 31,108 downwards.
CAAACCATGTTTGATTTAGAGTTCAAACTGCATCTGTCAATATAGGAGAAAACAGAGTGAAAACTAAAAATTCAAACTGTTACTGCAAACGAATGCTTCAACCTAGGAGAACGAAACTTGAACATAAAGGTTTTATTGGTGTACTGCTGATTACATGAAATTATCATGAAGGTCGGAAAAAAAAATATTATGATAATTCAGGAGACTGTAGTATTTTGGGAGCCTAACAATGCCTTTCATTGAATGTGTCTTTCGTCAGTCTCTGCTTAGGTCTACATCCAGAGGAAACAAAAAATAAAAATAGAATGTAGAACTACTTTACTGTTTCAAGTTTCAAGAAGCTAGCACAAACCGTGTTTGATTTAGAGTTCGAACTACATTTGTCAATATAGGAGAAAACAGAGTGAAACCTCAAAATTCAAACTGTTACTCCAAAAGAATGCTTCAATCTAGGAGAACTAAACTTTGTCATCCAAGTGGGATTGGTGTACTGATCATTACTTGAAAGTATCATGAAGATTGGATGAAAAAGTATATGTTGAGATTTCAGGAGACTCTAGTGTGTTGGAAGTCTGGCAACCCCTTTCAGTATAAGTGTTATTCGCCAGTCCCAGCTTTAGGATACAAGAGGAAACAAACCTTAGAGATAGAACGTAGAACTACTTTATTGTGTCAAGTTTCAAGAAGCTAGCACAAACCGTGTTTGATTTAGAGTTCTAACTGCATTGTCAATATAGGAGAAAACAGAGTGAAACCTACAATTTCTAACTGTTCCTGCAAACGAATGCTACAACCTAGAAGAACAAAACTTGGGCATCCACGTTTGATTGGTGTACTGATCAATACTTAAAAGAATCATGAAGATTGGATGAAAAAATATATGTTGAGATTTCAGGAGACGGTAGTTTTTTGGAAGCTTAACAACGCCTTTCATTGAAAGTGTTATTCGCCAGTCTCTGCTTAAGGCTACATCAAGAGGAAACAAACCTTAGAGATAGAACGTAGAACTACTTTACTGTGTCAAGTTTCAAGAAGCTGGCACAAACCATGTTTGATTTAGAGTTCGAACTGCATCTATCAATATAGGAGAAAACAGAGTGAAAACTAAAAATTCAAACTGTTACTGCAAACGAATGCTTCAACCTAGGAGAACGAAACTTGAACATCCACGTTTTATTGGTGTACTGCTGATTACATGAAATTATCATGAAGGTCGGAAAAAAAAATATGTTGAGATTTCAGGAGACTGTAGTATTTTGGCAGCCTAACAACGCCTTTCATTGAATGTGTCTTTCGTCAGTCTCTGCTTAGGTCTACATCCAGAGGAAACAAAAAATAAAAATAGAATGTAGAACTACTTTACTGTTTCAAGTTTCAAGAAGCTAGCACAAACCGTGTTTGATTTAGAGTTCGAACTGCATCTGTCATTATAGGGGAAAACAGAGTGAAACCTAAAAATTCAAACTGTTACTCCAAAAGAATGCTTCAATCTAGGAGAACTAAACTTTGGCATCCAAGTGGGATTGGTGTACTGATCATTACTTGAAAGTATCATGAAGATTGGATGAAAAAGTATATGTTGAGATTTCAGGAGACTCTAGTGTGTTGGAAGTTTGGCAACCCCATTCAGTATAAGTGTTATTCGCCAGTCCCAGCTTTAGGATACAAGAGGAAACAAACCTTAGAGATAGAACGTAGAACTACTTTATTGTGTCAAGTTTCAAGAAGCTAGCACAAACTGTGTTTGATTTAGAGTTCTAAATGCATCTGTCAATATAGGAGAAAACAGAGTGAAACCTATAATTTCTAACTGTTCCTGCAAACGAATGCTACAACCTAGAAGAACAAACTTGGGCATCCACGTTTGATTGGTGTACTCATCAATACTTAAAAGAATCATGAAGATTGGATGAAAAAATGTATGTTGAGATTTCAGGAGACGGTAGTTTTTTGGAAGCTTAACAACGCCTTTCATTGAAAGTGTTATTCGCCAGTCTCTGCTTAAGGCTGCATCAAGAGGAAACAAACCATAGAGATAGAACGTAGAACTACTTTATTGTGTCAAGTTTCAAGAAGCTAGCACAAACCATGTTTGATTTAGAGTTCGAACTGAATCTGTCAATATAGGAGAAAACAGAGTGAAAACTAAAAATTCAAACTGTTACTGCAAACGAATGCTTCAACCTAGGAGAACGAAACTTGAACATAAACGTTTTATTGGTGTACTGCTGATTACATGAAATTATCATGAAGGTCGGAAAAAAAAATATTATGATAATTCAGGAGACTGTAGTATTTTGGGAGCCTAACAATGCCTTTCATTGAATGTGTCTTTCGTCAGTCTCTGCTTAGGTCTACATCCAGAGGAAACAAAAAATAAAAATAGAATGTAGAACTACTTTACTGTTTCAAGTTTCAAGAAGCTAGCACAAACCGTGTTTGATTTAGAGTTCGAACTACATTTGTCAATATAGGAGAAAACAGAGTGAAACCTCAAAATTCAAACTGTTACTCCAAAAGAATGCTTCAATCTAGGAGAACTAAACTTTGGCATCCAAGTGGGATTGGTGTACTGATCATTACTTGAAAGTATCATGAAGATTGGATGAAAAAGTATATGTTGAGATTTCAGGAGACTCTAGTGTGTTGGAAGTCTGGCAACCCCTTTCAGTATAAGTGTTATTCGCCAGTCCCAGCTTTAGGATACAAGAGGAAACAAACCTTAGAGATAGAACGTAGAACTACTTTATTGTGTCAAGTTTCAAGAAGCTAGCACAAACCGTGTTTGATTTAGAGTTCTAACTGCATTGTCAATATAGGAGAAAACAGAGTGAAACCTACAATTTCTAACTGTTCCTGCAAACGAATGCTACAACCTAGAAGAACAAAACTTGGGCATCCACGTTTGATTGGTGTACTGATCAATACTTGAAAGAATCATGAAGATTGGATGAAAACATATATGTTGAGATTTCAGGAGACGGTAGTTTTTTGGAAGCTTAACAACGCCTTTCATTGAAAGTGTTATTCGCCAGTCTCTGCTTAAGGCTACATCAAGAGGAAACAAACCTTAGGGATAGAACGTAGAACTACTTTACTGTGTCAAGTTTCAAGAAGCTGGCACAACCCATGTTTGATTTAGAGTTCGAACTGCATCTATCAATATAGGAGAAAACAGAGTGAAAACTAAAAATTCAAACTGTTACTGCAAACGAATGCTTCAACCTAGGAGAACGAAACTTGAACATCCACGTTTTATTGGTGTACTGCTGATTACATGAAATTATCATGAAGGTCGGAAAAAAAAATATGTTGAGATTTCAGGAGACTGTAGTATTTTGGCAGCCTAACAACGCCTTTCATTGAATGTGTCTTTCGTCAGTCTCTGCTTAGGTCTACATCCAGAGGAAACAAAAAATAAAAATAGAATGTAGAACTACTTTACTGTTTCAAGTTTCAAGAAGCTAGCACAAACCGTGTTTGATTTAGAGTTCGAACTACATTTGTCAATATAGGAGAAAACAGAGTGAAACCTAAAAATTCAAACTGTTACTCCAAAAGAATGCTTCAATCTAGGAGAACTAAACTTTGGCATCCAAGTGGGATTGGTGTAGTGATCATTACTTGAAAGTATCATGAAGATTGGATGAAAAAATATATGTTGAGATTTCAGGAGACTCTACTGTGTTGGAAGTTTGGCAACTCCTTTCAGTATAAGTGTTATTTGCCAGTCCCAGCTTTAGGATACAAGAGGAAACAAACCTTAGAGATAGAAAGTAGAAATACTTTATTGTGTCAAGTTTCAAGAAGCTAGCACAAACCGTGTTTGATTTAGAGTTCTAACTGCATCTGTCAATATAGGAGAAAACAGAGTGAAACCTACAATTTCTAACTGTTCCTGCAAACGAATGCTACAACCTAGAAGAACAAATCTTGGGCATCCACGTTTGATTATTGTATTGATCAATACTTGAAAGAATCATGAAGATTGGATGAAAAAATATATGTTGAGATTTCAGGAGACGGTAGTTTTTTGGAAGCTTAACAACGCCTTTTATTTAAAGTGTTATTCGCCAGTCTCTGCTTAAGGCTACATCAAGAGGAAACAAACCTTAGAGATAGAACGTAGAACTACTTTATTGTGTCAATTTTCAAGAAGCTAGCAGAAACCGTGTTTGATTTAGAGTTCGAACTGCATCTGTCAATATAGGAAAAAACATATTGAAAACTAAAAATTCAAACTGTTACTGCAAACGAATTCATCAACCTAGGAGAACGAAACTTGAACATCCACGTTTTATTGGTGTACTGCTCATTACTTGAAATTATCATGTAGGTCGGAAAAAAAAAATATGTTGTGATTTCAGGAGACAGTAGTATTTTGGCAGCCTAACAACGCCTTTCACTGAATGTGTCTTTCGTCAGTCTCTGCTTAGGTCTACATCCAGAGGAAACAAAAAATAAAAATAGAATGTAGAACTACTTTACTATTTCAAGTTTCAAGAAGCTAGCACAAACCGTGTTTGATTTAGAGTTCGAACTACATTTGTCAATATAGGAGAAAACAGAGTGAAACCTAAAAATTCAAACTGTTACTCCCAAAGAATGCTTCAATCTAGGAGAACTAAACTTTGGCATCCAAGTGGGATTGGTGTACTGATCATTACTTGAAAGTATCATGAAGATTGGATGAAAAAATATATGTTGAGATTTCAGGAGACTCTAGTGTGTTGGAAGTTTAGCAACCCCTTTCAGTATAAGTGTTATTCGCCAGTCCCAGCTTTAGGATACAGAGGAAACAAACCTTAGAGATAGAACGTAGAACTACTTTATTGTGTCAAGTTTCAAGAAGCTAGCACAAACCGTGTTTGATTTAGAGTTCTAACTGCATTGTCAATATAGGAGAAAACAGAGTGAAACCTACAATTTCTAACTGTTCCTGCAAACGAATGCTACAACGTAGAAGAACAAAACTTGGGCATCCACGTTTGATTGGTGTACTGATCAATACTTGAAAGAATCATGAAGATTGGATGAAAAAATATATGTTGAGATTTCAGGAGACCGTAGTTTTTTGGAAGCTTAACAACGCCTTTCATTAAAAGTGTTATTCGCCAGTCTCCGCTTAAGGCTACATCAAGAGAAAACAAATCTTAGAGATAGAACGTAGAACTACTTTATTGTGTCAAGTTTCAAGAAGCTACCACAAACCGTGTTTGATTTAGAGTTCGAACTGCATCTGTCAATATAGGAAAAAACAGAGTGAAAACTAAAAATTCAAACGGTTACTGCAAACGAATGCTTCAAGCTAGGAGAACGAAACTGGAACATCCACGTTTTATTGGTGTACTTCTGATTACATGAAATCATCATGAAGTTCGGAAAAAAAAATATGTTGAGATTTCAGGAGACTGTAGTATTTTGGCAGCCTAACAACGCCTTTCATTGAATGTGTCTTTCGTCAGTCTCTGCTTAGGTCTACATCCAGAGGAAACAAAAAATAAAAATAGAATGTAGAACTACCTTACTGTTTCAAGTTTCAAGAAGCTAGCACAAACCGTGTTTGATTTAGTGTTCGAACTACATTTGTCAATATAGGAGAAAACAGAGTGAAACCTAAAAATTCAAACTGTTACTCCAAAAGAATGCTTCAATCTAGGAGAACTAAACTTTGGCATCCAAGTGGGATTGGTGTACTGATCATTACTTGAAAGTATCATGAAGTTTGGATGAAAAAATATATGTTGAGATTTCAGGAGACTCTAGTTTGTTGGAAGTTTGGCAACCCCTTTCAGTATAAGTGTTATTTGCCAGTCCCAGCGTTAGGATACAAGAGGAAACAAACCTTAGAGATAGAACGTAGAACTACTTTATTGTGTCAAGTTTCAAGAAGCTAGCACAAACCGTGTTTGATTTAGAGTTCTAACTGCATCTGTCAATATAGGAGAAAACAGAGTGAAACCTATAATTTCTAACTGTTCCTGCAACCGAATGCTACAACCTAGAAGAACAAAACTTGGGCATCCACGTTTGATTGGTGTACTGATCAATACTTGAAAGAATCATGAAGATTGGATGAAAAAATATATGTTGAGATTTCAGGAGACGGTAGTTTTTTGGAAGCTTAACAACGCCTTTCATTGAAAGTGTTATTCGCCAGTCTCTGCTTAAGGCTACATCAAGAGGAAACAAACCTTAGAGATAGAACGTAGAACTACTTTATTGTGTCAAGTTTCAAGAAGCTAGCACAAACCATGTTTGATTTAGAGTTCGAACTGCATCTGTCAATATAGGAGAAAAGAGAGTGAAAACTAAAAATTCAAACTGTTACTGCAAACGAATGCTTCAACCTAGGAGAACGAAACTTGAACATCCACGTTTTATTGGTGTACTGCTCATTACTTGAAATTATCATGAAGGTCGGAAAAAAAAATATGTTGAGATTTCAGGAGACTGTAGTATTTTGGCAGCCTAACAACGCCTTTCATTGAATGTGTCTTTCGTCAGTCTCTGCTTAGGTCTACATCCAGAGGAAACAAAAAATAAAAATAGAATGTAGAACTACTTTACTGTTTCAAGTTTCAAGAAGCTAGCACAAACCGTGTTTGATTTAGAGTTCGAACTACATTTGTCAATATAGGAGAAAACAGAGTGAAACCTAAAAATTCAAACTGTTACTACAAAAGAATGCTTCAATCTAGGAGAACTAAACTTTGGCATCCAAGTGGGATTGGTGTAGTGATCATTACTTGAAAGTATCATGAAGATTGGATGAAAAAATATATGTTGAGATTTCAGGAGACTCTACTGTGTTGGAAGTTTGGCAACTCCTTTCAGTATAAGTGTTATTTGCCAGTCCCAGCTTTAGGATACAAGAGGAAACAAACCTTAGAGATAGAAAGTAGAAATACTTTATTGTGTCAAGTTTCAAGAAGCTAGCACAAACCGTGTTTGATTTAGAGTTCTAACTGCATCTGTCAATATAGGAGAAAACAGAGTGAAACCTACAATTTCTAACTGTTCCTGCAAACGAATGCTACAACCTAGAAGAACAAAACTTGGGCATCCACGTTTGATTATTGTATTGATCAATACTTGAAAGAATCATGAAGATTGGATGAAAAAATATATGTTGAGATTTCAGGAGACGGTAGTTTTTTGGAAGCTTAACAACGCCTTTTATTTAAAGTGTTATTCGCCAGTCTCTGCTTAAGGCTACATCAAGAGGAAACAAACCTTAGAGATAGAACGTAGAACTACTTTATTGTGTCAAGTTTCAAGAAGCTAGCACAAACCGTGTTTGATTTAGAGTTCGAACTGCATCTGTCAATATAGGAAAAAACATATTGAAAACTAAAAATTCAAACTGTTACTGCAAACGAATTCATCAACCTAGGAGAACGAAACTTGAACATCCACGTTTTATTGGTGTACTGCTCATTACTTGAAATTATCATGGAGGTCGGAAAAAAAAATATGTTGTGATTTCAGGAGACAGTAGTATTTTGGCAGCCTAACAACGCCTTTCATTGAATGTGTCTTTCGTCAGTCTCTGCTTAGGTCTACATCCAGAGGAAACAAAAAATAAAAATAGAATGTAGAACTACTTTACTATTTCAAGTTTCAAGAAGCTAGCACAAACCGTGTTTGATTTAGAGTTCGAACTACATTTGTCAATATAGGAGAAAACAGAGTGAAACCTCAAAATTCAAACTGTTACTCCAAAAGAATGCTTCAATCTAGGAGAACTAAACTTTGGCATCCAAGTGGGATTGGTGTACTGATCATTACTTGAAAGTATCATGAAGATTGGATGAAAAAATATATGTTGAGATTTCAGGAGACTCTAGTGTGTTGGAAGTTTAGCAACCCCTTTCAGTATAAGTGTTATTCGCCAGTCCCAGCTTTAGGATACAGAGGAAACAAACCTTAGAGATAGAACGTAGAACTACTTTATTGTGTCAAGTTTCAAGAAGCTAGCACAAACCGTGTTTGATTTAGAGTTCTAACTGCATTGTCAATATAGGAGAAAACAGAGTGAAACCTACAATTTCTTACTGTTCCTGCAAACGAATGCTACAACGTAGAAGAACAAAACTTGGGCATCCACGTTTGATTGGTGTACTGATCAATACTTGAAAGAATCATGAAGATTGGATGAAAAAATATATGTTGAGATTTCAGGAGACCGTAGTTTTTTGGAAGCTTAACAACGCCTTTCATTAAAAGTGTTATTCGCCAGTCTCCGCTTAAGGCTACATCAAGAGAAAACAAATCTTAGAGATAGAACGTAGAACTACTTTATTGTGTCAAGTTTCAAGAAGCTACCACAAACCGTGTTTGATTTAGAGTTCGAACTGCATCTGTCAATATAGGAAAAAACAGAGTGAAAACTAAAAATTCAAATGGTTACTGCAAACGAATGCTTCAAGCTAGGAGAACGAAACTGGAACATCCACGTTTTATTGGTGTACTTCTGATTACATGAAATTATCATGAAGTTCGGAAAAAAAAATATGTTGAGATTTCAGGAGACTGTAGTATTTTGGCAGCCTAACAACGCCTTTCATTGAATGTGTCTTTCGTCAGTCTCTGCTTAGGTCTACATCCAGAGGAAACAAAAAATAAAAATAGAATGTAGAACTACCTTACTGTTTCAAGTTTCAAGAAGCTAGCACAAACCGTGTTTGATTTAGTGTTCGAACTACATTTGTCAATACAGGAGAAAACAGAGTGAAACCTAAAAATTCAAACTGTTACTCCAAAAGAATGCTTCAATCTAGGAGAACTAAACTTTGGCATCCAAGTGGTATTGGTGTACTGATCATTACTTGAAAGTATCATGAAGATTGGATGAAAAAATATATGTTGAGATTTCAGGAGACTCTAGTTTGTTGGAAGTTTGGCAACCCCTTTCAGTATAAGTGTTATTTGCCAGTCCCAGCGTTAGGATACAAGAGGAAACAAACCTTAGAGATAGAACGTAGATCTACTTTATTGTGTCAAGTTTCAAGAAGCTAGCAAAAACCGTGTTTGATTTAGAGTTCTAACTGCATCTGTCAATATAGGGGAAAACAGAGTGAAACCTAAAAATTCAAACTGTTACTCCAAAAGAATGCTTCAATCTAGGAGAACTAAACTTTGGCATCCAAGTGGGATTGGTGTACTGATCATTACTTGAAAGTATCATGAAGATTGGATGAAAAAATATATGTTGAGATTTAGGTTACTCTAGTGTGTTGGAAGTTTGGCAACCCCTTTCAGTATAAGTGTTATTTGCCAGTCCCAGCTTTAGGATACAAGAGGAAACAAACCTTAGAGATAGAAAGTAGAAATACTTTATTGTGTCAAGTTTCAAGAAGCTAGCACAAACCGTGTTTGATTTAGAGTTCTAACTGCATCTTTCAATATAGGAGAAAACAGAGTGAAACCTACAATTTCTAACTGTTCCTGCAAACGAATGCTACAACCTAGAAGAACAAAACTTGGGCATCCACGTTTGATTATTGTATTGATCAATACTTGAAAGAGTCATGAAGATTGGATGAAAAAATATATGTTGAGATTTCAGGAGACGGTAGTTTTTTGGAAGCTTAACAACGCCTTTCATTGAAAGTGTTATTCGCCAGTCTCTGCTTAAGGCTACATCAAGAGGAAACAAACCTTAGAGATAGAACGTAGAACTACTTTATTGTGTCAAGTTTCAAGAAGCTAGCACAAACCATGTTTGATTTAGAGTTCGAACTGCATCTGTCAATATAGGAGAAAACAGAGTGAAAACTAAAAATTCAAACTGTTACTGCAAACGAATGCTTCAACCTAGGAGAACGAAACTTGAACATCCACGTTTTATTGGTGTACTGCTCATTACTTGAAATTATCATGAAGGTCGGAAAGAATAATATGTTGATATTTCAGGAGACTGTAGTATTTTGGCAGCCTAACAACGCCTTTCATTGAATGTGTCTTTCATCAGTCTCTGCTTAGGTCTACATCCAGAGGAAACAAAAAATAAAAATAGAATGTAGAACTACTTTACTGTTTCAAGTTTCAAGAAGCTAGCACAAACCGTGTTTGATTTAGAGTTCGAACTACATTGTCAATATAGGAGAAAACAGAGTGAAACCTAAATATTCAAACTGTTACTCCAAAAGAATGCTTCAATGTAGGAGAACCTAACTTTGGCATCCAAGTGGGATTGGTGTACTGATCATTACTTGAAAGTATCATGAAGATTGGATGAAAAAATATATGTTGAGATTTCAGGAGACTCTAGTGTTTTGGAAGTTTGGCAACCCCTTTCAGTATAAGTGTTATTCGCCAGTCCCAGCTTTAGGATACAAGAGGAAACAAACCTTAGAGATAGAACGTAGAACTACTTTATTGTGTCAAGTTTCAAGAAGCTAGCACAAACCGTGTTTGATTTAGAGTTCTAACTGTATCTGTCAATATAGGAGAAAACAGAGTGAAACCTATAATTTCTAACTGTTCCTGCAAACGAATGCTACAACCTAGAAGAACAAAACTTGGGCATCCACGTTTGATTGGTGTACTGATCAATACTTGAAAGAATCATGAAGATTGGATGAAAAGATATATGTTGAGATTTCAGGAGACGGTAGTTTTTTGGAAGCTTAACAACGCCTTTCATTGAAAGTGTTATTCGCCAGTCTCTGCTTAAGGCTACATCAAGAGGAAACAAACGTTAGAGATAGAACGTAGAAGTACTTTATTGTGTCAAGTTTCAAGAAGCTAGCACATACCATGTTTGATTTAGAGTTCGAACTGCATCTGTCAATATAGGAGAAAACAGAGTGAAAACTAAAAATTCAAACTGTTACTGCAAACAAATGCTTCAACCTAGGAGAACGAAACTTGAACATCCACGTTTTATTGGTGTACTGCTCATTACTTGAAATTATCATGAAGGTCGGAAAAAATAAAATGTATATATTTCAGGAGACTGTAGTATTTTGGCAGCCTAACAACGCCTTTCATTGAATGTGTCTTTCGTCAGTCTCTGCTTAGGTCTACATCCAGAGGAAACAACAAATAAATATAGAATGTAGAACTACTTTACTGTTTCAAGTTTCAAGAAGCTAGCACAAACCGTGTTTGATTTAGAGTTCGAACTACATTTGTCAATATAGGAGAAAACAGAGTGAAACCTAAAAATTCAAACTGTTACTCCAAAAGAATGCTTCAATCTAGGAGAACTAAACTTTGGCATCCAAGTGAGATTGGTGTACTGATCATTACTTGAAAGTATCATGAAGATTGGATGACAAAATATATGTTGAGATTTCAGGAGACTCTAGTGTTTTGGAAGTTTGGCAACCCCTTTCAGTATAAGTGTTATTCGCCAGTCCCAGCTTTAGGATACAAGAGGAAACAAACCTTAGAGATAGAACGTAGAACTACTTTATTGTGTCAAGTTTCAAGAAGCTAGCACAAACCGTGTTTGATTTAGAGTTCTAACTGTATCTGTCAATATAGGAGAAAACAGAGTGAAACCTATAATTTCTAACTGTTCCTGCAAACGAATGCTACAACCTAGAAGAACAAAACTTGGGCATCCACGTTTGATTGGTGTACTGATCAATACTTGAAAGAATCATGAAGATTGGATGAAAAGATATATGTTGAGATTTCAGGAGACGGTAGTTTTTTGGAAGCTTAACAACGCCTTTCATTGAAAGTGTTATTCGCCAGTCTCTGCTTAAGGCTACATCAAGAGGAAACAAACGTTAGAGATAGAACGTAGAAGTACTTTATTGTGTCAAGTTTCAAGAAGCTAGCACAAACCATGTTTGATTTAGAGTTCGAACTGCATCTGTCAATATAGGAGAAAACAGAGTGAAAACTAAAAATTCAAACTGTTACTGCAAACAAATGCTTCAACCTAGGAGAACGAAACTTGAACATCCACGTTTTATTGGTGTACTGCTCATTACTTGAAATTATCATGAAGGTCGGAAAAAATAAAATGTATATATTTCAGGAGACTGTAGTATTTTGGCAGCCTAACAACGCCTTTCAGTGAATGTGTCTTTCATCAGTCTCTGCTTAGGTCTACATCCAGAGGAAACAAAAAATAAAAATAGAATGTAGAACTACTTTACTGTTTCAAGTTTCAAGAAGCTAGCACAAACCGTGTTTGATTTAGAGTTCGAACTACATTGTCAATATAGGAGAAAACAGAGTGAAACCTAAAAATTCAAACTGTTACTCCAAAAGAATGCTTCAATCTAGGAGAACTAAACTTTGGCATCCAAGTGGGATTGGTGTACTGATCATTACTTGAAAGTATCATGAAGATTGGATGAAAAAATATATGTTGAGATTTCAGGAGACTCTAGTGTTTTGGAAGTTTGGCAACCCCTTTCAGTATAAGTGTTATTCGCCATTCCCAGCTTTAGGATACAAGAGGAAACAAACATTACAGATAGAACGTAGAACTACTTTATTGTGTCAAGTTTCAAGAAGCTAGCACAAACCGTGTTTGATTTAGAGTTCGAACTGCATCTGTCAATATTGGAGAAAACAGAGTGAAAATTATAATTTCTAACTGTTCCTGCAAACGAATGCTACAACCTAGAAGAACAAAACTTGGGCATCCACGTTTGATTGGTGTACTGATCAATACTTGAAAGAATCATGAAGATTGGATGAAAAAATATATGTTGAGATTTCAGGAGACTGTAGTTTTTTGGAAGCTTAACAACGCCTTTCATTGAAAGTGTTATTCGCCAGTCTCTGCTTAAGGCTACATCAAGAGGAAACAAACCTTAGAGATAGAACGTAGAACTACTTTATTGTGTCAAGTTTCAGGAAGCTAGCACAAACCATGTTTGATTTAGAGTTCGAACTGCATCTGTCAATATAGGAGAAAAGAGAGTGAAAACTAAAAATTCAAACTGTTACTGCAAACGAATGCTTCAACCTAGGAGAACGAAACTTGAACATCCACGTTTTATTGGTGTACTGCTCATTACTTGAAATTATCATGAAGGTCGGAAAAAAAATATGTTGAGATTTCAGGAGACTGTAGTATTTTGGCAGCCTAACAACGCCTTTCATTGAATGTGTCTTTCGTCAGTCTCTGCTTAGGTCTACATCCAGAGGAAACAACAAATAAATATAGAATGTAGAACTACTTTACTGTTTCAAGTTTCAAGAAGCTAGCACAAACCGTGTTTGATTTAGAGTTCGAACTACATTTGTCAATATAGGAGAAAACAGAGTGAAACCTAAAAATTCAAACTGTTACTCCAAAAGAATGCTTCAATCTAGGAGAACTAAACTTTGGCATCCAAGTGAGATTGGTGTACTGATCATTACTTGAAAGTATCATGAAGATTGGATGAAAAAATATATGTTGAGATTTCAGGAGACTCTAGTGTGTTGGAAGTTTGGCAACCCCTTTCAGTATAAGTGTTATTCGCCAGTCCCAGCTTTAGGATACAAGAGGAAACAAACCTTAGAGATAGAACGTAGAACTACTTTATTGTGTCAAGTTTCAAGAAGCTAGCACAAACCGTGTTTGATTTAGAGTTCTAACTGCATCTGTCAATATAGGAGAAAACAGAGTGAAACCTATAATTTCTAACTGTTCCTGAAAACGAATGCTACAACCTAGAAGAACAAAACTTGGGCATCCACGTTTGATTGGTGTACTGATCAAAACTTGAAAGAATCATGAAGATTGGATGAAAAGATATATGTTGAGATTTCAGGAGACGGTAGTTTTTTGGAAGCTTAACAACGCCTTTCATTGAAAGTGTTATTCGCCAGTCTCTGCTTAAGGCTGCATCAAGAGGAAACAAACCTTAGAGATAGAACGTAGAACTACTTTATTGTGTCAAGTTTCAAGAAGCTAGCACAAACCATGTTTGATTTAGAGTTCGAACTGCATCTGTCAATATAGGAGAAAACAGAGTGAAAACTAAAAATTCAAACTGTTACTGCAAACGAATGCTTCAACCTAGGAGAACGAAACTTGAACATCCACGTTTTATTGGTGTACTGCTCATTACTTGAAATTATCATGAAGGTCGGAAAGAATAATATGTTGATATTTCAGGAGACTGTAGTATTTTGGCAGCCTAACAACGCCTTTCATTGAATGTGTCTTTCATCAGTCTCTGCTTAGGACTACATCCAGAGGAAACAAAAAATAAAAATAGAATGTAGAACTACTTTACTGTTTCAAGTTTCAAGAAGCTAGCACAAACCGTGTTTGATTTAGAGTTCGAACTACATTGTCAATATAGGAGAAAACAGAGTGAAACCTAAAAATTCAAACTGTTACTCCAAAAGAATGCTTCAATGTAGGAGAACCTAACTTTGGCATCCAAGTGGGATTGGTGTACTGATCATTACTTGAACGTATCATGAAGATTGGATGAAAAAATATATGTTGAGATTTCAGGAGACTCTAGTGTTTTGGAAGTTTGGCAACCCCTTTCAGTATAAGTGTTATTCGCCAGTCCCAGCTTTAGGATACAAGAGGAAACAAACCTTAGAGATAGAACGTAGAACTACTTTATTGTGTCAAGTTTCAAGAAGCTAGCACAAACCGTGTTTTGATTTAGAGTTCTAACTGTATCTGTCAATATAGGAGAAAACAGAGTGAAACCTATAATTTCTAACTGTTCCTGCAAACGAATGCTACAACCTAGAAGAACAAAACTTGGGCATCCACGTTTGATTGGTGTACTGATCAATACTTGAAAGAATCATGAAGATTGGATGAAAAGATATATGTTGAGATTTCAGGAGACGGTAGTTTTTTGGAAGCTTAACAACGCCTTTCATTGAAAGTGTTATTCGCCAGTCTCTGCTTAAGGCTACATCAAGAGGAAACAAACGTTAGAGATAGAACGTAGAAGTACTTTATTGTGTCAAGTTTCAAGAAGCTAGCACAAACCATGTTTGATTTAGAGTTCGAACTGCATCTGTCAATATAGGAGAAAAGAGAGTGAAAACTAAAAATTCAAACTGTTACTGCAAACGAATGCTTCAACCTAGGAGAACGAAACTTGAACATCCACGTTTTATTGGTGTACTGCTCATTACTTGAAATTATCATGAAGGTCGGAAAAAAAATATGTTGAGATTTCAGGAGACTGTAGTATTTTGGCAGCCTAACAACGCCTTTCATTGAATGTGTCTTTCGTCAGTCTCTGCTTAGGTCTACATCCAGAGGAAACAACAAATAAATATAGAATGTAGAACTACTTTACTGTTTCAAGTTTCAAGAAGCTAGCACAAACCGTGTTTGATTTAGAGTTCGAACTACATTTGTCAATATAGGAGAAAACAGAGTGAAACCTAAAAATTCAAACTGTTACTCCAAAAGAATGCTTCAATCTAGGAGAACTAAACTTTGGCATCCAAGTGAGATTGGTGTACTGATCATTACTTGAAAGTATCATGAAGATTGGATGACAAAATATATGTTGAGATTTCAGGAGACTCTAGTGTTTTGGAAGTTTGGCAACCCCTTTCAGTATAAGTGTTATTCGCCAGTCCCAGCTTTAGGATACAAGAGGAAACAAACCTTAGAGATAGAACGTAGAACTACTTTATTGTGTCAAGTTTCAAGAAGCTAGCACAAACCGTGTTTGATTTAGAGTTCTAACTGCATCTGTCAATATAGGAGAAAATAGAGTGAAACCTATAAATTCTAACTGTTCCTGCAAACGAATGCTACAGCCTAGAAGAACAAAACTTGGGCATCCACGTTTGATTGGTGTACTGATCAAAACTTGAAAGAATCATGAAGATTGGATGAAAAGATATATGTTGAGATTTCAGGAGACGGTAGTTTTTTGGAAGCTTAACAACGCCTTTCATTGAAAGTGTTATTCGCCAGTCTCTGCTTAAGGCTACATCAAGAGGAAACAAACCTTAGAGATAGAACGTAGAACTACTTTATTGTGTCAAGTTTCAAGAAGCTAGCACAAACCATGTTTGATTTAGAGTTCGACCTGCATCTGTCAATATAGGAGAAAAAAGAGTGAAAACTAAAAATTCAAACTGTTACTGCAAACGAATGCTTCAACCTAGGAGAACGAAACTTGAACATCCACGTTTTATTGGTGTACTGCTCATTACTTGAAATTATCATGAAGGTCGGAAAGAATAATATGTTGATATTTCAGGAGACTGTAGTATTTTGGCAGCCTATCAACGCCTTTCATTGAATGTGTCTTTCATCAGTCTCTGCTTAGGTCTACATCCAGAGGAAACAAAAAATAAAAATAGAATGTAGAACTACTTTACTGTTTCAAGTTTCAAGAAGCTAGCACAAAACGGGTTTGATTTAGAGTTCGAACTACATTGTCAATATAGGAGTAAACAGAGTGAAACTTAAAAATTCAAACTGTTACTCCAAAAGAATGCTTCAATGTAGGAGAACCTAACTTTGGCATCCAAGTGGGATTGGTGTACTGATCATTACTTGAAAGTATCATGAAGATTGGATGAAAAAATATATGTTGAGATTTCAGGAGACTCTAGTGTTTTGGAAGTTTGGCAACCCCTTTCAGTATAAGTGTTATTCGCCAGTCCCAGCTTTAGGATACAAGAGGAAACAAACCTTAGAGATAGAACGTAGAACTACTTTATTGTGTCAAGTTTCAAGAAGCTAGCACAAACCGTGTTTGATTTAGAGTTCTAACTGTATCTGTCAATATAGGAGAAAACAGAGTGAAACCTATAATTTCTAACTGTTCCTGCAAACGAATGCTACAACCTAGAAGAACAAAACTTGGGCATCCACGTTTGATTGGTGTACTGATCAATACTTGAAAGAATCATGAAGATTGGATGAAAAGATATATGTTGAGATTTCAGGAGACGGTAGTTTTTTGGAAGCTTAACAACGCCTTTCATTGAAAGTGTTATTCGCCAGTCTCTGCTTAAGGCTACATCAAGAGGAAACAAACCTTAGAGATAGAACGTAGAACTACTTTATTGTGTCAAGTTTCATGAAGCTAGCACAAACCATGTTTGATTTAGAGTTCGAACTGCATCTGTCAATATAGGAGAAAACAGAGTGAAAACTAAAAATTCAAACTGTTACTGCAAACGAATGCTTCAACCTAGGAGAACGCAACTTGAACATCCACGTTTTATTGGTGTACTGCTGATTACTTGAAATCATCATGAAGGTCGGAAAAAAAAATATGTTGAGATTTCAGGAGACTGTAGTATTTTGGCAGCCTAACAACGCCTTTCATTGAATGTGTCTTTCGTCAGTCTCTGCTTAGGTCTACATCCAGAGGAAACAACAAATAAAAATAGAATGTAGAACTACTTTACTGTTTCAAGTTTCAAGAAGCTAGCACAAACCGTGTTTGATTTAGAGTTCGAACTACATTTGTCAATATAGGAGAAAACAGAGAGAAACCTAAAAATTCAAACTGTTACTCCAAAGAATGCTTCAATCTAGGAGAACTAAACTTTGGCATCCAAGTGGATTGGTGTACTGATCATTACTTGAAAGTATCATGAAGATTGGATGAAAAAATATATGTTGAGATTTCAGGAGACTCTAGTGTGTTGGAAGTTTGGCAACCCCTTTCAGTATAAGTGTTATTCGCCAGTCCCAGCTTTAGGATACAAGAGGAAACAAACCTTAGAGATAGAACGTAGAACTACTTATTGTGTCAAGTTTCAAGAAGCTAGCACAAACCGTGTTTGATTTAGAGTTCTAACTGCATCTGTCAATATAGGAGAAAACAGAGTGAAACCTATAATTTCTCACTGTTCCTGCAAACGAATGCTACAACCTAGAAGAACAAAACTTGGGCATCCACGTTTGATTGGTGTACTGATCACTACTTGAAAGAATCATGAAGATTGGATGAAAAAATATATGTTGAGATTTCAGGTGACGGTAGTTTTTTGGAAGCTTAACAACGCCTTTCATTGAAAGTGTTATTCGCCAGTCTCTGCTTAAGGCTACATCAAAAGGAAACAAACGTTAGAGATAGAACGTAGAAGTACTTTATTGTGTCAAGTTTCAAGAAGCTAGCACAAACCATGTTTGATTTAGAGTTCGAACTGCATCTGTCAATATAGGAGAAAACAGAGTGAAAACTAAAAATTCAAACTGTTACTGCAAACGAATGCTTCAACCTAGGAAAACGAAACTTGAACATCCACGTTTTATTCGTGTACTGCTCATTACTTGAAATTATCATGAAGGTCGGAAAAAATAAAATGTTGATATTTCAGGAGACTGTAGTATTTTGGCAGCCTAACAACGCCTTTCAGTGAATGTGTCTTTCATCAGTCTCTGCTTAGGTCTACATCCAGAGGAAACAAAAAATAAAAATAGAATGTAGAACTACTTTACTGTTTCAAGTTTCAAGAAGCTAGCACAAACCGTGTTTGATTTAGAGTTCGAACTACATTGTCAATATAGGAGAAAACAGAGTGAAACCTAAAAATTCAAACTGTTACTCCAAAAGAATGCTTCAATCTAGGAGAACTAAACTTTCGCATCCAAGTGGGATTGGTGTACTGATCATTACTTGAAAGTATCATGAAGATTGGATGAAAAAATATATGTTGAGATTTCAGGAGACTCTAGTGTGTTGGAAGTTTGGCAACCCCTTTCAGTATAAGTGTTATTCGCCAGTCCCAGCTTTAGGATACAAGAGGAAACAAACCTTAGAGATAGAACGTAGAACTACTTTATTGTGTCAAGTTTCAAGAAGCTAGCACAAACCGTGTTTGATTTAGAGTTCTAACTGCATCTGTCAATATAGGAGAAAATAGAGTGAAACCTATAAATTCTAACTGTTACTGCAAACGAATGCTACAACCTAGAAGAACAAAACTTGGCTATCCACGTTTGATTGGTGTACTGATCAATACTTGAAAGAATCATGAAGATTGGATGAAAAAATATATGTTGAGATTTCAGGAGACGGTAGTTTTTTGGAAGCTTAACAACGCCTTTCATTGAAAGTGTTATTCGCCAGTCTCTGCTTAAGGCTACATCAACAGGAAACAAACCTTAGAGATAGAACGTAGAACTACTTTATTGTGTCAAGTTTCAAGAAGCTAGCACAAACCATGTTTGATTTAGAGTTCGAACTGCATCTGTCAATATATTAGAAAACAGTGAAAACTAAAAATTCAAACTGTTACTGCAAACGAATGCTTCAACCTAGGAGAACGAAACTTGAACATCCACGTTTTATTGGTGTACTGCTCATTACTTGAAATTATCATGAAGGTCGGAAAAAAAAATGTTGAGATTTCAGGAGACTGTAGTATTTTGGCAGCCTAACAACGCCTTTCATTGAATGTGTCTTTCGTCAGTCTCTGCTTAGGTCTACATCCAGAGGAAACAAAAAATAAAAATAGAATGTAGAACTACTTTACTGTTTCAAGTTTCAAGAAGCTAGCACAAACCGTGTTTGATTTAGAGTTCGAACTACATTTGTCAATATAGGAGAAAACAGAGTGAAACCTAAAAATTCAAACTGTTACTCCAAAAGAATGCTTCAATCTAGGAGAACTAAACTTTGGCATCCAAGTGGGATTGGTGTACTGATCATTACTTGAAAGTATCATGAAGATTGGATGAAAAAATATATGTTGAGATTTCAGGAGACTCTAGTGTTTTGGAAGTTTGGCAACCCCTTTCAGTATAAGTGTTATTCGAGATTCCCAGCTTTAGGATCCAAGAGGAAACAAACCTTAGAGGTAGAACGTAGAACTACTTTATTGTGTCAAGTTTCAAGAAGCTAGCACAAACCGTGTTTGATTAGAGTTCTAACTGCATCTGTCAATATAGGAGAAAACAGAGTGAAACCTATAATTTCTAACTGTTCCTGCAAATGAATGCTACAACCTAGAAGAACAAAACTTGGGCATCCACCTTTGATTGGTGTACTGATCAATACTTGAAAGAATCATGAAGATTGGATGAAAAAATATATGTTGAGATTTCAAGAGACGGTAGTTTTTTGGAAGCTTAACAACGCCTTTCATTGAAAGTGTTATTCGGCAGTCTCTGCTTAAGGCTACATCAAGAGAAAACAAACCTTAGAGATAGAACGTAGAACTACTTTATTGTGTCAAGTTTCAAGAAGCTAGCACAAACCATGTTTGATTTAGAGTTCGAACTGCATCTATCAATATAGGAGAAAAGAGAGTGAAAACTAAAAATTCAAACTGTTACTGCAAATGAATGCTTCAACCTAGGAGAACGAAACTTGAACATCCACGTTTTATTGGTGTACTGCTCATTACTTGAAATTATCATGATGGTCGGAAAAAAAAATATGTTGAGATTTCAGGAGACTGTAGTATTTTGGCAGCCTAACAACGCCTTTCATTGAATGTGTCTTTCGTCAGTCTCTGCTTAGGTCTACATCCAGAGGAAACAAAAAATAAAAATAGAATGTAGAACTACTTTACTGTTTCAAGTTTCAAGAAGCTAGCACAAACCGTGTTTGATTTAGAGTTCGAACTACATTGTCAATATAGGAGAAAACAGAGTGAAACCTAAAAATTCAAACAGTTACTCCAAAAGAATGCTTCAATCTACGAGAACTAAACTTTGGCATCCAAGTGGGATTGGTGTACTGATCATTACTTGACAGTATCATGAAGATTGGATGAAAAAATATATGTTGAGATTTCAGGAGACTATAGTGTGTTGGATGTTTGGCAACCCCTTTCATTATAAGTGTTATTCACCAGTCCCAGCATTAAGATACAAGAGAAAACATACCTTAGAGATAGAACGTAGAACTACTTTATTGTGTCAAGTTTCAAGAAGCTAGCACAAACCGTGTTTGATTTAGAGTTCTAACTGCATCTGTCAATATAGGAGAAAACAGAGTGACTTATAATTTCTAACTGTTCCTTCAAACGAATGCTACAACCTAGAAGAACAAAACTTGGGCATCCACGTTTGATTGGTGTACCGATCAATACTTGAAAGAATCATGAAGATTGGATGAAAAGATATATGTTGAGATTTCAGGAGACGGTAGTATTTGGAAGCCTAACAACGCCTTTCATTGAAAGTGTTATTCGCCAGTCTCTGCTTAAGGCTACATCAAGAGAAAACAAACCTTAGAGATAGAACGTAGAACTACTTTATTGTGTCAAGTT
The DNA here is from genome assembly GCF_048772815.1 of Callospermophilus lateralis. Classification (NCBI taxonomy): domain Eukaryota; kingdom Metazoa; phylum Chordata; class Mammalia; order Rodentia; family Sciuridae; genus Callospermophilus; species Callospermophilus lateralis. The sequence goes on along the minus strand of NW_027515358.1, from coordinate 9,961 downwards.
TCAAGAAGCTAGCACAAACCATGTTTGATTTAGAGTTCGAACTGCATCTGTCAATATAGGAGAAAAGAGAGTGAGAACTAAAAATTCAAACTGTTACTGCAAATGAATGCTTCAACCTAGGAGAACGAAACTTGAACATCCACGTTTTATTGGTGTACTGCTCATTACTTGAAATTATCATGAAGGTCGGAAAAAAAAATATGTTGAGATTTCAGGAGACTGTAGTATTTTGGCAGCCTAACAACGCCTTTCATTGAATGTGTCTTTCGTCAGTCTCTGCTTAGGTCTACATCCAGAGGAAACAAAAAATAAAAATAGAATGTAGAACTACTTTACTGTTTCAAGTTTCAAGAAGCTAGCACAAACCGTGTTTGATTTAGAGTTCGAACTACATTTGTAAATATAGAAGAAAACAGAGTGAAACCTAAAAATTCAAACTGTTACTCCAAAAGAATGCTTCAATCTAGGAGAACTAAACTATGGCATCCAAGTGGGATTGGTGTACTGATCATTACTTGAAAGTATCATGAAGATTGGATGAAAAAATATATGTTGAGATTTCAGGAGACTATAGTGTGTTGGATGTTTGGCAACCCCTTTCATTATAAGTGTTATTCACCCGTCCCAGCTTTAAGATACAAGAGGAAACAAACCTTAGAGATAGAACGTAGAACTACTTTATTGTGTCAAGTTTCAAGAAGCTAGCACAAACCGTGTTTGATTTAGAGTTCTAACTGATTCTGTCAATATAGGAGAAAACAGAGTGAAACCTATAATTTCTAACTGTTCCTGCAAAAGAATGCTACAACCTAGAAGAACAAAACTTGGGCATCCACGTTTGATTGGTGTACTGATCAATACTTGAAAGATTCATGAAGATTGGATGAAAAGATATATGTTGAGATTTCAGGAGACGGTAGTATTTGGAAGCTTAACAACGCCTTTCATTGAAAGTGTTATTCGCCAGTCTCTGCTTAAGGCTACATCAAGAGGAAACAAACCTTAGAGATAGAACGTAGAACTACATTATTGTGTCAAGTTTCAAGAAGCTAGCACAAACCGTGTTTGATTTAGAGTTCTAACTGCGTCTGTCGATATAGGAGAAAACAGAGTGAAACCTATAATTTCTAACTGTTCCTGCAAACGAATGCTACAACCTAGAAGAACAAAACTTGGGCATCCACGTTTGATTGGTGTACTGATCAATACTTGAAAGAATCATGAAGATTGGATGAAAAAATATATGTTGAGATTTCAGGAGACGGTAGTTTTTTGGAAGCTTAAGAACGCCTTTCATTGAAAGTGTTATTCGCCAGTCTCTGCTTAAGGCTACATCAAGAGGAAACAAACCTTAGAGATAGAACGTAGAACTACTTTATTGTGTCAAGTTTCAAGAAGCTAGCACAAACCATGTTTGATTTAGAGTTCGAACTGCATCTGTCAATATAGGAGAAAACAGAGTGAAACCTATAATTTCTAACTGTTCCTGCAAACGAATGCTACAACCTAGAAGAACAAAACTTTTGCATCCACGTTTGATTGGTGTACTGATCAATACTTGAAAGAATCATGAAGATTGGATGAAAAAATATATGTTGAGATTTCAGGAGACGGTAGTTTTTTGGAAGCTTAACAACGCCTTTCATTGAAAGTGTTATTCGCCAGTCTCTGCTTAAGGCTACATCAAGAGAAAACAAACCTTAGAGATAGAACGTAGAACTACTTTATTGTGTCAAGTTTCAGGAAGCTAGCACAAACCATGTTTGATATAGAGTTCGAACTGCATCTGTCAATATAGGAGAAAAGAGAGTGAAAACTAAAAATTCAAACTGTTACTGCAAACGAATGCTTCCAGCTAGGAGAACAAAACTTGAACATCCACGTTTTATTGGTGTACTGCTGATTACATGAAATTATCATGAAGGTCGGAAAAAAAAATATGTTGAGATTTCCCGAGACTGTACTATTTTGGCAGCCTAACAACGCCTTTCATTGAATGTGTCTTTCGTCAGTCTCTGCTTAGGTCTACATCCAGAGGAAACAAAAAATAAAAATAGAATGTAGAACTACTTTACTGTTTCAAGTTTCAAGAAGCTAGCACGAACCGTGTTTGATTTAGAGTTCAAACTACATTTGTCAATATAGGAGAAAACAGAGTGAAACCTAAAAATTCAAAATGTTACTCCAAAAGAATGCTTCAATCTAGGAGAACTAAACTTTGGCATCCAAGTGGGATTGGTGTACTGATCATTACTTGAAAGTATCATGAAGATTGGATGAAAAAATATATGTTGAGATTTCAGGAGACTATAGTGTGTTGGATGTTTGGCAACCCCTTTCATTATTAGTGTTATTCACCAGTCCCAGCTTTAAGATACAAGAGGAAACAAACCTTAGAGATAGAACGTAGAGCTACTTTATTGTGTCAAGTTTCAAGAAGCTAGCACAAACCGTGTTTGATTTAGAGTTCTAACTGCATCTGTCAATATAGGAGAAAACAGAGTGAAACTTATAATTTCTAACTGTTCCTGCAAACGTATGCTACAAACTAGAAGAACAAAACTTGGGCATCCAGGTTTGATTGGTGTACCGATCAATACTTGATAGAATCATGAAGATTGGATTAAAAGATATATGTTGAGATTTCAGGAGACGGTAGTATTTGGAAGCTTAACAACGTCTTTCATTGAAAGTGTTATTCGCCAGTCTCTGCTTAAGGCTACATCAAGAGGAAACAAACCTTAGAGATAGAACGTAGAACTACTTTATTGTGTCAGGTTTCAAGAAGCTAGCACAAACCGTGTTTGATTTAGAGTTCTAACTGTATCTGTCAATATAGGAGAAAACAGAGTGAAACCTATAATTTCTAACTGTTCCTACAAAAGAATGCTACAACCTAGAAGAACAAAACTTGGGCATCCACGTTTGATTGGTGTACTGATCAATACTTGAAAGAATCATGAAGATTGGATGAAAAAATATATGTTGAGATTTCAGGAGACGGTAGTTTTTTGGAAGCTTAAGAACGCCTTTCATTGAAAGTGTTATTCGCCAGTCTCTGCTTAAGGCTACATCAAGAGGAAACAATCCTTAGAGATAGAACGTAGAACTTCTTTATTGTGTCAAGTTTCAAGAAGCTAGCACAAACCATGTTTCATTTAGAGTTCGAACTGCATCTGTCAATATAGGAGAAAAGAGAGTGAGAACTAAAAATTCAAACTGTTACTGCAAATGAATGCTTCAACCTAGGAGAACGAAACTTGAACATCCACGTTTTATTGGTGTACTGCTCATTACTTGAAATTATCATGAAGGTCGGAAAAAAAAATATGTTGAGATTTCAGGAGACTGTATTATTTTGGCAGCCTAACAACGCCTTTCATTGAATGTGTCTTTCGTCATTCTCTGCTTAGGTCTACATCCAGAGGAAACAAAAAATAAAAATAGAATGTAGAACTACTTTACTGTTTCAAGTTTCAAGAAGCTAGCACAAACCGTGTTTGATTTAGAGTTCGAACTACATTTGTAAATATAGGAGAAAACAGAGTGAAACCCAAAAATTCAAACAGTTACTCCAAAAGAATGCTTCAATCTAGGAGAACTAAACTTTGGCATCCAAGTGGGATTGGTGTACTGATCATTACTTGAAAGTATCATGAAGATTGGATGAAAAAATATATGTTGAGATTTCAGGAGACTATAGTGTGTTGGATGTTTGGCAACCCCTTTCATTATTAGTGTTATTCACCAGTCCCTGCTTTAAGATACAAGAGGAAACAAACCTTAGAGATAGAACGTAGAACTACTTTATTGTGTCAAGTTTCAAGAAGCTAGCACAAACCGTGTTTGATTTAGAGTTCTAACTGCATCTGTCAATATAGGAGAAAACAGAGTGAAACTTATAATTTCTAACTGTTCCTGCAAACGTATGCTACAACCTAGAAGAACAAAACTTGGGCATCCACGTTTGATTGGTGTACCGATCAATACTTGATAGAATCATGAAGATTGGATTAAAAGATATATGTTGAGATTTCAGGAGACGGTAGTATTTGGAAGCTTAACAACGCCTTTCATTGAAAGTGTTATTCGCCAGTCTCTGCTTAAGTCTACATCAAGAGGAAACAAACCTTAGAGATAGAACGTAGAACTACTTTATTGTGTCAAGTTTCAAGAAGCTAGCACAAACCGTGTTTGATTTAGAGTTCTAACTGCGTCTGTCAATATAGGAGAAAACAGAGTGAAACCTATAATTTCTAACTGTTCCTACAAACGAATGCTACAACCTAGAAGAACAAAACTTGGGCATCCACGTTTGATTGGTGTACTGATCAATACTTGAAAGAATCATGAAGATTGGATGAAAAAATATATGTTGAGATTTCAGGAGACGGTAGTTTTTTGGAAGCTTAAGAACGCCTTTCATTGAAAGTGTTATTCGCCAGTCTCTGCTTAAGGCTACATCAAGAGGAAACAAACCTTAGAGATAGAACGTAGAACTACTTTATTGTGTCAAGTTTCAAGAAGCTAGCACAAACCATGTTTGATTTAGAGTTCGAACTGCATCTGTCAATATAGGAGAAAACAGAGTGAAACCTATAATTTCTAACTGTTCCTGCAAACGAATGCTACAACCTAGAAGAACAAAACTTGGGCATCCACGTTTGATTGGTGTACTGATCAATACTTGAAAGAATCATGAAGATTGGATGAAAAAATATATGTTGAGATTTCAGGAGACGGTAGTTTTTTGGAAGCTTAACAACGCCTTTCTTTGAAAGTGTTATTCGCCAGTCTCTGCTTAAGGCTACATCAAGAGAAAACAAACCTTAGAGATAGAACGTAGAACTACTTTATTGTGTCAAGTTTCAGGAAGCTAGCACAAACCATGTTTGATATAGAGTTCGAACTGCATCTGTCAATATAGGAGAAAAGAGAGTGAAAACTAAAAATTCAAACTGTTACTGCAAACGAATGCTTCAACCTAGGAGAACGAAACTTGAACATCCACGTTTTATTGGTGTACTGCTCATTACTTGAAATTATCATGAAGGTCGGAAAAAAAATATGTTGAGTTTTCAGGAGACTGTAGTATTTTGGCAGCCTAACAACGCCTTTCATTGAATGTGTCTTTCGTCAGTCTCTGCTTAGGTCTACATCCAGAGGAAACAAAAAGTAAAAATAGAATGTAGAACTACTTTACTGTTTCAAGTTTCAAGAAGCTAGCACAAACAGTGTTTGATTTATAGTTCGAACTACATTTGTCAATATAGGAGAAAACAGAGTGAAACCTAAAAATTCAAACTGTTACTCCAAATGAATGCTTCAATCTAGCAGAACTAAACTTTGGCATCCAAGTGGGATTGGTGTACTGATCATTACTTGAAAATATCATGAAGATTGGATGAAAAAATATATGTTGAGATTTCACGAGACTCTAGTGTGTTGGAAGTTTGGCAACCCCTTTCAATATAAGTGTTATTCGCCAGTCCCAGCTTTAGGATACAAGAGGAAACAAACCTTAGAGATAGAACGTAGAACTACTTTATTGTGTCAAGTTTCAAGAAGCTAGCACAAACCGTGTTTGATTTAGAGTTCGAACTGCATCTGTCAATATAGGAGAAAACAGAGTGAAACCTATAATTTCTAACTGTTCCTGCAAACGAATGCTACAACCTAGAAGAACAAAACTTGGGCATCCACGTTTGATTGGTGTACTGATCAATACTTGAAAGAATCATGAAGATTGGATGAAAAAATGTATGTTGAGATTTCTGGAGACGGTAGTTTTTTGGAAGCTTAACAACGCCTTTCATTGAAAGTGTTATTCGCCAGTCTCTGCTTAAGGCTACATCAAGAGGAAACAAACCTTAGAGATAGAACGTAGAACTACTTTATTGTGTCAGGTTTCAAGAAGCTAGCACAAACCGTGTTTGATTTAGAGTTCTAACTGTATCTGTCAATATAGGAGAAAACAGAGTGAAAACTAAAAAATCAAACTGTTACTGCAAACGAATGCTTCAACCTAGGGGAACGAAACTTGAAGATCCACGTTTTATTGGTGTACTGCTGATTACATGAAATTATCATGAAGGTCGGAAAATAAATATGTTGAGATTTCAGGAGCCTGTAGTATTTTGGCAGCCTAACAACGCCTTTCATTGAATGTGTCTTTCGTCAGTCTCTGCTTAGGTCTACATCCAGAGGAAACAAAAAATAAAAATAGAATGTAGAACTACTTTACTGTTTCAAGTTTCAAGAAGCTAGCACGAACCGTGTTTGATTTAGAGTTCAAACTACATTTGTCAATATAGGAGAAAACAGAGTGAAACCTAAAATTTCAAAATGTTACTCCAAAAGAATGCTTCAATCTAGGAGAACTAAACTTTGGCATCCAAGTGGGATTGGTGTACTGATCATTACTTGAAAGTATCATGAAGATTGGATGAAAAAATATATGTTTAGATTTCCGGAGACTCTAGTGTGTTGGAAGTTTGGCAACCCCTTTCAGTATAAGTGTTATTCGCCAGGTCCCAGCTTTAGGATACAAGAGGAAACAAACCTTAGAGATAGAACGTAGAACTACTTTATTGTGCCAAGTTTCAAGAAGCTAGCACAATCCGTGTTTGATTTAGAGTACTAACTGCATCTGTCAATATAGGAGAAAACAGAGTGAAACCTATTATTTCTAACTATTCCTGCAAACGAATGCTACAACCTAGAAGAACAAAACTTGGGCATCCACGTTTGATTGGTGTACTGATCAATACTTGAAAGAATCATGAAGATGGGATGAAAAAATGTATGTTGAGATTTCAGGAGACGGTAGTTTTTTGGAAGCTTAACAACGCCTGTCATTGAAAGTGTTATTCGCCAGTCTCTGCTTAAGGCTACATCAAGAAGAAACAAACCTTAGAGATAGAACGTAGAACTACTTTATTGTGTCAAGTTTCAAGAAGCTAGCACAAACCATGTTTGATTTAGACTTCGAACTGCATCTGTCAATATAGGAGAAAACAGAGTGAAAACTAAAAATTCAAACTGTTACTGCAAACGAATGCTTCAACCTAGGAGAACGGAACTTGAACATCCACGTTTTATTGGTGTACTGCTCATTACTTGAAATTATCATGAAGGTCGGAAAAAAAAATATGTTGAGATTTCAGGAGCCTGTAGTAATTTGGCAGCCTAACAACGCCTTTCATTGAATGTGTCTTTCGTCAGTCTCTGCTTAGGTCTACATCCAGAGGAAACAAAAAGTAAAAATAGAATGTAGAACTACTTTACTGTTTCAAGTTTCAAGAAGCTAGCACAAACCGTGTTTGATTTAGAGTTCGAACTACATTTGTCAATATAGGAGAAAACAGAGTGAAACCTAAAAATTCAAACTGTTACTCCAAATGAATGCTTCAATCTAGCAGAACTAAACTTTGGCATCCAAGTGGGATTGGTGTACTGATCATTACTTGAAAGTATCATGAAGATTGGATGAAAAAATATATGTTGAGATTTCACGAGACTCTAGTGTGTTGGAAGTTTGGCAACCCCTTTCAATATAAGTGTTATTCGCCAGTCCCAGCTTTAGGATACAAGAGGAAACAAACCTTAGTGATAGAACGTAGAAGTACATCATGGTGTCAAGTTTCAAGAAGCTAGCACAAACCGTGTTTGATTTAGAGTTCTAACTGCCTCTGTCAATATAGGAGAAAACAGAGTGAAACCTATAATTTCTAACTGTTCCTGCAAACGAATGCTACAACCCAGAAGAACAAAACTTGGGCATCCACGTTTGATTGGAGTACTGATCAATACTTGAAAGAATCATGAAGATTGGATGAAGAAATGTATTTTGAGATTTCAGGATACGGTAGTTTTTTGGAAGCTTAACAACGCCTTTCATTGAAAGTGTTATTCGCCAGTCTCTGCTTAAGGCTACATCAAGAGGAAACAAACCTTAGAGATAGAACGTAGAACTACTTTATTGTGTCAAGTTTCAAGAAGCTAGCACAAACCATGTTTGATTTAGAGTTCGAACTGCATCTGTCAATATAGGAGAAAACAGAGGGAAAACTAAAAATTCAAACTGTTACTGCAAACGAATGCTTCAACCTAGGAGAACGAAACTTGAACATCCACGTTTTATTGGTGTACTGCTCATTACTTGAAATTATCATGAAGGTCGGAAAAAAAATATGTTGAGATTTCAGGAGACTGTAGTATTTTGGCAGCCGAACAACGCCTTTCATTGAATGTGTCTTTCGTCAGTCTCTGCTTAGGTCTACATCCAGAGGAAACAAAGAATAAAAATAGAATGTAGAACTACTTTACTGTTTCAAGTTTCAAGAAGCTAGCACAAACCGTGTTTGATTTAGAGTTCGAACTACATTTGTCAATATAGGAGAAAACAGAGTGAAACCTAAAAATTCAAACTGTTACTCCAAAAGAATGCTTCAATCTAGGAGAACTAAACTTTGGCATCCAAGTGGGATTGGTGTACTGATCATTACTTGAAAGTATCATGAAGATTGGATGAAAAAATATATGTTGAGATTTCAGGAGATGGTAGTTTTTTGGAAGCTTAACAACGCCTTTCATTGAAAGTGTTATTCGCCATCTCTGCTGAAGGCTACATCAAGAGGAAACAAACCTTAGAGATAGAACGTAGAACTACTTTATTGTGTCAAGTTTCAAGAAGCTAGCACAAACCATGTTTGTTTTAGAGTTCGAACTGCATCTGTCAATATAGGAGAAAACAGAGTGAAAACTAAAAATTCAAACTGTTACTGCAAACGAATGCTTCAAGCTAGGAGAACGAAACTTGAACATCCACGTTTTATTGGTGTACTGCTGATTACATGAAATTATCATGAAGGTCGGAAAAAAAAATATGTTGAGATTTCAGGAGACTGTAGTATTTTGGCAGCCTAACAACGCCTTTCATTGAATGTGTCTTTCGTCAGTCTCTGCTTAGGTCTACATCCAGAGGAAACAAAAAATAAAAATAGAATGTAGAACTACTTTACTGTTTCAAGTTTCAAAAAGCTAGCACAAACCGTGTTTGATTTAGAGTTCTAACTGCATCTGTCAATATAGGAGAAAACAGAGTGAAACCTATAATTTCTAACTGTTCCTGCAAACGAATGCCACAACCTAGAAGAAAGAAACTTGGGCATCCACGTTTGATTGGTGTACTGATCAATACTTGAAAGAATCATGAAGATTGGATGAAAAAATATATGTTGAGATTTCAGGAGACGGTAGTTTTTTGGAAGCTTAACAATGCCTTTCATTGAAGGTGTTATTCGCCAGTCTCTGCTTAAGGCTACATCAAGAGGAAACAAACCTTAGAGATAGAACGTAGAACTACTTTATTGTGTCAAGTTTCAAGAAGCTAGCACAAACCATGTTTGATTTAGAGTTCGAACTGCATCTGTCAATATAGGAGAAAACAGAGTGAAAACTAAAAATTCAAAATGTTACTGCAAACGAATGCTTCAACCTAGGAAAACGAAACTTGAAAATCCACGTTTTATTGGTGTACTGCTCATTACTTGAAATTATCATGAAGGTCGGAAAAAAAATATGTTGAGATTTCAGGAGACTGTAGTATTTTGGCACCCTAAAAACGCCTTTCATTGAATGTGTCTTTCGTCAGTCTCTGCTTACGTCTACATCCAGAGGAAACAAAGAATAAAAATAGAATGTAGAACTACTTTACTGTTTCAAGTTTCAAGAAGCTAGCACAAACCGTGTTTGATTTAGAGTTTGAACTACATTTGTCAATATAGGAGAAAACAGAGTGAAACCTAAAAATTCAAACTGTTACTCCAAAAGAATGCTTCAATCTAGGAGAATTAAACTTTGGCATCCAAGTGGGATTGGTGTACTGATCATTACTTGAAAGTATCATGAAGATTGGATGAAAAAATATATGTTGAGATTTCACAAGACTCTAGTGTGT
>NW_027515357.1:0-82079 GCF_048772815.1 Callospermophilus lateralis | reverse complement strand
GTTTCTCAGCAGTTGGAAGATCCCCTACATTCCTGTATTTTAAGAACAACTCTGTCCTTGCTCTTCTCTAAAGTTAGATTGAAGGAACAGTGTATGGTTAGGGTTAATAACAGGTTTGATTTGGAATAGAAATCATTCTGCTGGATGAATAATGGTATTGGGAATCTGCGATATTTTCAAGAATATATAGGTAAAATATAGGAATCTGAAAACAGAAATCTAGGTAAGATTTGAAGCCCAGAAGGGCATTGGGCCCTTGATTGCGGTATTAAGCATAGGACCTTGTAACTTGGATGATTGATTTTCAAAGAGAACTTCCAGTCAAAATGGATAGTCAGGAGTATTAGGAAGATAGTCGGTATGTTTATAAAGGAGAGTGAGTATAGGATTTGGACCAAAAGTTCTTTAGCTATAGGGTTTCGGGTATTGAGTGAATGTAAATGTCAGCACATGTGAAGAATTAATCACAATGATGAACTGGGGAAAATATGTAGGAATGCAGATATCAATAGAGACTTTAGGAAATCTGGCAAAATATAGTCGGTAGTGAAATGTTAATAAAATAGATTCTTGTCACTTCCTGTTTTTCTGTATGCTTAATAAAACACTGTTGAAATCTTGAGAAGTGTTTTCTAAACTTTTTCCCAGAATGTGCTGTCCCCAACAGCCAAACTTCAGAATGTGCTCCCTCACCCAGTTGCACGCAAACTGCTCACCCGCCCAGGCCCATCAATAAACTTTCCTCCCTGCCCTCTTCAAGGAAAGTATATAAGCTCTGCTTAAGCTGTTCTCAGGGTTCTCTGCTCTATTCAAATGAGCTCTGAGCCCCAGCATGCTGGACCCCCAATAAACCCTTTGTTTTTGCATGAGAGAGTCTCTAAGTGGTCTCTTCCCCCAATGCTCTTCCGATCTTTATATATGGAGGTTCCACCGAAATCCAGCAGCGGTGAACGAGAGACCCCAATGGGCTACTCTCAGGGTAAGTAAGGCGCCTCTTTCTGGTTTCAGGTTTCAGGTTAGGGCTTGGCAAAATGGCTGTCGATGAAGTGTGTGAGCTCTCTTTGATGGTGGCTGGCAGACGTGTCACAGAGCCACAAGCCAAGTCCCTGGGGGAGGCCACAGAGGACTCGGGAATCAAGGAATAATAGTCCCCTTGACTCAGTGATACTTTGTTTCAGATTCGGTATTGCCAGCCCATCGGGTTTTGCCACCTGCTCAGTCTTGGTCTCAGTGTTGGACGTCCATTGCCTGTCTTTATTGTTTTCTCTTGTCTGTGTCCTGTGTCGTTGCTTTTACTGTTTGTGTATCTTTCATTATGGGACAGATCACTTCAATGCCTCTGTCCCTGACCCTTGATCTATGGACCAAAGTCCGCTTAAGGGCTCAGAATGTTTCTTTTTCAGGAAAACGCTGGACCTGGCAGACGCTGTGTGCCTCAGAATGGCCCACCTTTGGATTCGGATGGCCCCTAGAAGGATCTTTCTACTTACCACTAATTTAAAAAGACAGAGATATTGTCTTACAGCCAGGGCCACATAGCCATACTGATAAACAGGAATATACCTTAACTTGGCAGGACCTCTGCAAATCTCCTCTTCCGTGGGTGAAGCCTTTCCTTGCTGTGTCCCCGTTCCTACTCCTTCCCCCACGATCTCTCAACCCCTCTGCTCCTCCTCCTCCTCCACCCTCTGTTCTCCCTGAGTCACAAGATTTGACTCTACTGGACTCTCCTCCCCTTCCTTATCTTCTACCCTTGTCCCACAACCCCCAACACCCCCTAAGTGATTCTCCAGCTGCTGACTCAACCTCTCCACAATTGGAGGACGCTAAGCCAGCCCAGGGCCCTCCAGATAACTCCCCTGCATCACACACAGCCCCTCCTCCCCTGGAGGAAGCTGGACTTGCTAAAGGAACTCGCTGGTGGCAAATGATTGAAAACCCTGGAACTCCCGTGTTGCTTCCCTCCATCCCTAAGGGCCAATGATTGACGATGGCCATGGGGAAAAAAATGGAAGCCTACCAGTATTGGCCTTCTCCTCTTCAGACGTATATAAATGGAAAAATAACAATCCCCCTTTTACCGAGGACCCAACCTGGCTCTCAGGTCTGGTGAAGTCATTGATGTTTTCACACCAACCTACTTGGGATGACTGCCAACAACTCCTAGGCACTCTCTTCATGACAGAGGAACAAAAGAGAATCCTCCTGGAGGCTAGAAAAAAGTATCCTCGGACCAAATGCGTGACCGACACAACTTCCCAACATATTCAAACCGGCTTTCTCTTGAAACGACCCAACTGAGACCCCAACACCTTTGAAGGTAGGGAGCATCTGTCCACTTATCGCCGGGCTCTAATAGTGGGTATCTTAGTGGCCGCTAGGTGACCAACTAATTTGGCCAAGGTAAGAGAGATTATTTAAGGGCCTGATGAATCTCCCTGTATGTTCCTAGAGATAATTATGTAGGCATATAAGAGACATACTCCTTTCGATCCACAGGCAGAGGACCAAAAGGCATCTGTCACAATGGCCTTTATTGGGAAAGCTGCCCTGGATATTAAAAGAAAGTTACAATGCTTAGATGCATTACAAGATATGACTTTGAGGGATTTAGTCAGAGAACCCGAGAAGGTATACTTTAAGAGAGAAACTGAGGAAGAGAAGGGAGCTGAGTGAGGATAAAAGAAACAAAAGACAGACTAAGGCATTGACTAAGGTCCTGGTCACAACAACAAATAGGCCAGAAACTAAGAAACAGAGAGACAGGAAGGGATACCTGGGCACACACTAGAGGCCACCCCTGGCCTCAGATCAATGTGCCTACTCTAAAGAAAAAGGACACTGGGCCAAAGAGTGCCCTAGAAAGAGACAGCCATGCCAGCCAGATATTCTGACTCTGGAGGAATACTAAGAAAGTCCGGGCTCAGATCCTCTCCCTGACCACAAGGTAACTTTTGAAATGGAGGGGAACACAATAAACTTTGAAGTAGATACAGGGGCAATATACTCAGCCCATAAGGCCCATTGGGCCCTCTACCGAATAAAAGGTCTCTAATTCAAGAGTCTAACAGAAGTAAATATCGGGCTTTGACAACTAAGAGGACCATGGACCAGGGAAAAGGAAAAATCCATCACTCCTTCCTAGTAATCCCAGAATGCCTGGCCCCATTGATGGGCAGAGTTCTGCTCACCAAGCTCTGGGCCAAAATAACTTTTAACCCTGAAGGCCCCCAAGTGGAATTTTTTAATCCTTCAGTAACTACTCCTATAATCATGGCTCTAACTATGTCAGTAGCAAATGTTCATCAACTCACTCACCTTTGTTCAAAGAAACTGCATTCATTCGTGAAGGATCAAGAACACAGTTTTCCACTAACCTACTCACAGCAAAAGGAAATAACTGAATGGGTAACAAAAGCCTGTCAGGTCCATTAATTGGTTAAAGCTTACACTTCCAAGCTTCCTGCAGGAAAGCACCTATGAGAAACCAGATGAGGACAATTCTGGGAAGTGGACTTTACTGAAATTAAGCCAGTAAGGTATGGACTTAAATAACTCCTAGTCTTTGAACATACATTTTCAGGATGTATTGAAGCCTTCCCCACACACACAAAAAAAAGAAATAAAAAAGAAGAAAAAAGAAACATCGCAAATGGTTGTAAAGAAGATCCTGGAAGATATTTATTCTCCCCTTGACGACCAGTAGTCTTAACCCTCATCAGCCCCTTAAGCTGCGATGGCTGATCACAAATCCTACTGGACACGAAGTATGGCCTATCTCGAATACAGCCCCCTTACGAACCTGGTGGCCATCTCTCCACCCAGTCATTTGTCAGCTGGCTATAGGTCTTTCCTATTGGGATATCCCTGATTAACAGGATCCCACTAAAATTCCATTAAATCCCTTCTGTACCATAGATAATGGAAACAAACATTATAGATGTAGGGACACGTGAGCCAGATGCAGGTTGGCTAGCCTAGATTACTATGTTTGCCCGGCAGACTATCAAAGCCACAAACAGTCACGGATGTGGGGGGGGGAGAGCAGACTTCTATTGTAAGTCATGGGGATGTGAGCATACAGGGACTGTCAGATGGAACCCAAACTCCTCATCAAATTCTGTACACAGCATTGGCCATATTACGAATTAGATAACCAAAACCGATGGCCCCCAGAGGGGTCTCTAGATCCTCAAATTCTGTGTGACCTTTTTAAGTTCTGCAAGTGCTCAAAAGGGTGAAAGGAGATTCCGCTATGTGGAGGCCTTCTCTCTCCTTTGCTCACATCCTGAACTATGCTTCTCCAATAGATGCTCACCCTCAGCCTTGTGCTCTAGACTCTCTGCTGTCACTCCCACCTCAGCAACTTGATTTCTCCCCTCCAATATCTAGATCAAAAACCCAAATCTCGACTGGTTCTCAGACCATTGCTCCCTTGCTGAGGTTGCAGGTACTGAGGTACCACTCCATTCACTCACTCCTCTCCTCTCCTGTCAGTGCCCGCACCGGGTCCCACCCAGTCCTCTTACCACCTAATGCAAAGCTCAAACCCACTGAGAAGAATCCTCAGACCCTAATACAAGATGTAATGAAAATGGCCTTTAATGTTGCTTTGTCATCACTAAAAACAGGTTACTAAGAATTTAAAGTCCCTCACAGGCTTTTTGGAATCTCACTCCCGTCTTCCCCTCTGTTCTATCTGTTCTACTGCTCAAGTTTTTGTTGCTATTAAGATCCCAAAGCCCTCTCCCAATATTCTTTTACATCTCTCCTTCCTCATTCTCAGATCCACAGAGCTGCTCTTATTTCTGCCTTCCAAATTGTCCCCCTCTGTACCAGGCCCACAGAAAAGTCTTAACTGACCTTCTCCAGAAGTCTTCACCATGGCTGATTTAGGACTTTCAGCAAAAGAGTCCCTATAAAAGAGTTCACTGTAGATAAACTTCCTATTTTTGTGTTGCCCTGGTCTCCTTGGCAACTGGCTAAAAAATTAAGCACTCCTGATCTAGACACACCCTTACTAGTTTTTCACAAAATATTTGAAAAAAAGTCCTCTGGCCTTGAGCTGGGGCTTCACAGAGATGGCTACATTTCTAAGATAAAGAAGTTACAAACTGGGCTGTATGGAAACAGCTGGAAGGGGGAAAAAAAGAAAGGGAAGACACCCACACCCAGGTGTCCTTGAAAAGTTAACTTGCCCAAACTGAGGAAAAAAGAGAAACAAAAACTGCTTTTTGTGAACTTCTGCAGACTGTGAACTTCTGAGCCCCTTCCCTTACGTGTTGGGTACAAAATTCTGAAACTACGTAACTTGGGTTTCAGGGGATTAATTGATTACAACAGAAGCAATGCCCTCTGAATCTGGTTGAAACCAAAAAAGACTGTTTCCGTGTCTTTGGTGCTATCTTAGGTGCCTTGCCTTGTCCGTCCCTACAACAGTTTAATCCTATATACTTAAACATTGTTTATGTTTTCATGAAATGGTCAACAGATGTGATTAATTGTGAAATGGAGCAGATGTTTCCCAGAGTGCTCTATCATGACGCAGGTTCATCTGAAGATCAAAGAGGGGGACATACAACCCGGTTCCGCTGGGAACATATGTCCCTCACCTTAGCCATTCTATTACGAATAGGAGTTGCTGCAGGGTTGGGCACAAGAACCACTGCTCTGGTCCATGGGACACAACAAGTGACCCAATTAGAAGAAGCAATAGATCAAAACTTAAAGATTTTAGAAACCTCCATCACAGCTTTGCAGGAATCTTTAACCTCTCTCTCTGAAGTTGTTTTACAGAAAAGGCGAGGGTTGGACCTCCTTTTCATGACAGAAGGGGGCCTTTGTGCTTCATTGAGGGAAGAATGTTGTTTTTATGTCGACAATACTGGAGTTGTAAAAAAATCTATGAGTAAATTAAAAAGATGCCTTGAAGAGCAACAACGAGAGAGAGAGAGGCACAAAAACGGTAGTTTGAGTCTTTTTTTACACAGTCCCCCTGGTTAATTACGTTTTTATCAACCCTGGCTGGTCCAATAATAATCCTCATAGTATTACTAACTATAAAACCCTGTTTCCTCAATCATGTAATTTCTTTTCTCCAAGCTCAAATTGGACAAATTAAAATTATGGTAATACCCCACTAGCAGACATAGAATGTGACACCCCACAATGATCACTTTTATGATTAAAAGTAGCCAGAAAAAGAAGTGGGGAATGAAAGGTTAATAAAATATGTACTTGTCACTTCCTGTTTTTCTGTACGCTTAACAAAACACTGTTGAAATCTTGAGAACTCTTTGCTAATCTTGTTGCCAGAATGTGCTGTCCCCAATTGCCAAACTGCAGAATCTACTCCCTCACCCGGTTGAATAGAAACCTGAACTGTACTTGGATCATTGAATGTAGAAGAGAACATCCATTCAAAAAGTTATAGTCAGTTGGATTAGAAAGATAGTCGGTAAGTTTAGGAAGAAAAGTGAGTATAGGATTTGGAACAAAAGTTCTTTAGCAATAGGGTTTTGGTTAGAGAGTCAATGTAAATGTCAACACAAGTGAAGAGTCAGTCACAATGATGCACAGGGCAAAATATGTAGGAAAGCAGATATCAATAGAGACATTAGGAAATCAGGAAAAGAATAAAGTGAGTGATGGGATTAGATATTTTCAACAGGGTTGAGGATGAATATGTGAGCTTAGGATAAAACAAATATGAAGTCAACAATAGGATTGACATTTGATAGCATTAGCGTAGCCCAAGACAGTGTCCAAAATAAGCTCTGTTGCCCCTCATTTGCCTAAATTCCCAGTGGCCTGTACACCCTTCCTGTGTACCAGGAGTGATCAAATAGGCCTGCCCTTAATACTGCTCTGCTTCTCCAATTTGAGTCCTACTGAGTGTCGGGTACAGATTCTTTATGTGAAATGGAAAGATGAGAAAACTCAAGCACCTATTGGATAGCCTCTGAATAGATTTGAAGAACTCATTTGACCCAAAAGATCCCTATTCTCACTTGATGGAATTCAGGAACCTTACAGAGGAAGGCAAAATACTTCATCAACAATGACTGCTCTTTTTGCCATTTTGGATTTTATGCACCCATGGGATCTTTCTTTAGATCCATCAGGTGCTGAGAATCTAAGTCAAAGAATCACACTGGGCCAAGAGGCTGATTCACACACATCTCTTTCCAAATCAATTAAGGAAAGAGCCAAAGGTAAAGCATATTCATTTCCATTGGAAAATCTTTCCTTCAGGATTCACAAAGGGTTGGCCTGAGACAAAGACCTTCCTGACTCTCAGGGCAACAGAACAATAGGTAAGCAAATGGCCCAAAGCAGGGATTCTCCACTGAGACTTTACTGGTCACACTGATATCTGAGTTTTCTGAGATGCTCGACATTCCATTCATCTATCCAGTACATGGCCATGTCACAGAGCTTGGAGGTAGTACATATCTTGGACACAAAACCATGAGCCTATTCTGGAGATTGGCCATAATTCAGGAAGAAAACAGCAACTTAGGAAGGTAGCAGGTATCGCCCATCAATAAGGCAAGCCACAGTCAATTCATAAATTGTGCTGGATGAATGCTGGGAAGCTTTCTATGAGACAGGACACATCCATTGATGCATTCTCTTTTCTAATGTCTACAAGCACGGACACAGTGGGATACACAGACATAGAAACACTTGCATTGTCAAACGACTTACTAGAAACAGTTCACTCCAAACCAAACAAACTGCCTTTTCTACCTATTCTCAGAACATGAGACAAAACCACAAACCCACACCCGCAATGGCACCTCCTTCCCCCAAATAGGTCTGTGACTCTCCGGAGTGTGCTCTGACTGATGGGCCATACTATGATGCTCCGAAATGGCCTGACCTGTCTCAGATCTGATCTTCTTGGCCAACAATGTGAAGTTGTTAGAAGCCAGGAGTGAGCCACTATCTGCTTTCTCAGGAAGAGCCCCTCTTCCGAGCTTTCCTGGCATTTGGCCATCCTCACATCAGTAGGTATCAAGAAATACTGACTCTGTCCTTTGTAAATCCAAAAAAGTGAGACCACTGGGACTAGGACTGGGACTGGCTCTGGGTGCCTGGCTTTCTGTATACCAAGTTCAGAGAGTTCCATCACCAAGGAAGTGAGATGAGATCACTTCCTTCAGGAACTGAATGAGATCACTGCCTTGGCAACCACTTTGTCATAACAATTGCTCCCAACGGTCCCATGAGATGAGGGCTGCCCCTACTTCCTGTGACACTTTCACAAGTTAAAATGGTATATCACCCGTAGGCAAAAGGGAACAGCTCTCCACACAGGCCGGGTTTGGTACATCTTCTCTACATTAAGAAGAGATAGGCTCATTCTGACGCAACCCTTAATCCTGACCAGGTTGTTTGCCATGGAAGATGATTTTTGCTCTCTCAGGTCTTACATAGCTGCCTACATCTTCTCCAGAGATCATTTCTGCATGGAGCTTTGAGGTTCTCAACAGATGGAAGATCCACTGCATTCCTGTATTGTAAGACCAACACTGTCCCTGCTCTTCAGTAAACATAGATGTGAATTGGAGTCATGAGAAAACCCACGAACCTATGGGATAGCCTCTGCAGGGCTTTAAAGAATTCACTTGACCCAAATGATCCCTATTCTCACTTAATGGAGGTCAGGAACCTTACAGACGAAGGCGAGAGACTCTATCCACCATGACAGTTCTTTTGTCCATTTTGGTTTTGGATGCACACATGGGATTTTTCTTTAGACCCATCATGTACTGTGAATCTAAGCCACAGCCTCACATAGGGCCAAGAGGCTGATTCAGACACATCCATTTCCAAAGCAATTAACCGAAGAGGCACAGGTAATGATCATTCAATTCCATTTGAAAACTATTTTCTTCAGGCTTCACAAAGTGTGGCCTAAGGCAAAGACCTTCCTGACATTCAGGGCAACAGAATAGGTAAGCAAAAGGCCCAAAGCAGGGTTTCTCCACTGAGACTTTCTTGGGCATACTGATATCTGAGTTTTCTGAGATACTCACCATTCCCATCAGCTATCCAGTACATGGCCATGTCACAGAGATGGAGGTGGTACATATCTTGGACACAAAATCATGAGCGTATTCTGGAGAGTGTCCAGAATTCAGGAAGAAAACAGGAATTTAGAAAGATGGCAGGAATTGCCCATCCATACGGCAAGCTGCAGTCCATTCATAAATTGCACAGGATGAATGCTTTGAAGCTTTCTCGTAGACAGGGCACATCCATTGATGCATTCTCTTTTCTACTGTCTACAATCACGGACACAGTATGATATATAGACAGAGAAACACTCACCTTGTCAAAGGACTTACTAGAAACAGTTCACTCCAAAATAAACAAACCAGCTTTCCTAACTATTCTCAGAACATGAGACAAAACCACAAACGCACACTCACACCGAAAATGGTACCTCTTTCCCCAAAGTAGGTCTGTGTCTATCCGGAGTGTCCTCTGACTTGTGGGCCATACTATGTTCCCCAAAAATGGCGTGTCCTGTCTTCAATCTGGTCTCTTTAGCCAACTCTGTGAATTTGTCAGGAGCCCGTGGTGAGAAACTACCTGCTTTCTCTGGAAAGGCCAGTCTTCATAGTTTCCAGGCAATTGACTGTCCTCACATCAGTAGGTACCAAGAAAGAGTGACTCTGTCTTGTTAAATCCAAACAAGTGAGCCCACTGGGACATGGAGTGGGTTTGACTCTGTGTGCCTGGTTTCCTGGATCCCAAGATCACAGACTTTCATCACCAATAATGTAAGGTGAGGTCACTTCCTTCAAGAACTGAATGAAGTCACTGCCTTGGAAACCACTTTGTTTTAACAGTTGCTTCCGAGGTTCTCAAAAGATGGAGTCTGCCTCTACTTGCTGTGACTCATTCATAAGTTAGAATGGTATATCAACCATAGGCACTGGGGAACAGCTCTCCACACAGCCATGGTTTGGTCCATCTTCTCTACATTAGGAAGAGAGAGGCTAATTCAGACACATCCCTTCAACCTGACCAGGTTGTTTGCCATGGAACATGACTTTTGCTCTCTCAAATCCTTCATACCTGCCTACACTTTCTCCAGGGATTATTTCTGCAGGGACTTTTGAGGTTCTCAGCTGGGGGATGATACCCTACCTTCCTGGATTTTAAGACCAACTCTGTCCCTGCTCTTCTGAAAAGTGAGATTGAGGGAACAGTGTATGGTTAGTGTTAATAGCATGTTCGATTTGGGTTAGGAGTCATTCTGCTGGATGAATTATGGTATTGGGAACCTGTGATATTTATAACAATATAAATGTGAAATATATGTATGAGAACAGAGATCTAGGAAAGATTTGAAGCCCAGAAAGGCATTGGGCCCTTGATTGGTATACTTAGATTGAATCATGTTCTGCACCGAGGTCTCAGATAAATCGATATACAATGGCATAGGACCCTATACCTCGGATGATTGAAAGTAGAAGAGAACATCCAGTCAAAAGGGATAGTCTGTAGGATTAGGAAGATAGTCAGTAGGTTTAGGAAGAAGAGTGAGTCTCGGAGTTGGACCAAAAGTTCTTTAGCAATTGGTTTTCAGTTAGAGGGTGAATGTAAATGTCAGCACATGTGAAGAGACAGTCACAATGATGAACTGGGAAAAATATGTAGGAAAGCAGATATCAATAGGGGCATTAGGAAATCAGGAAACGTATAAAGTGAGTGATAGGATTAGATATTTTCAAAAGGCTTGAGGTTAAATATATAATCTTAGGAAGAAACAAATATGTAGTAACCAATAGGATTGACATTTGAGAGCAGTAGGCACCCTGGACATAGATGCTTTTAGTAATCCATGGTCACTTCCCATTTAGGCTTTGGTACAATCATATGTGTGACCTTTGCATTTTGTGTACAGAATACTACTGTGGTAAAATGTATATGTAGATCAGGTGACATGAGTATTTCTTACACTATAAAGGGGAGTAATATTCTGGAAACTTATAAATTAGTACTGGGGATAAAAATAGGTGTACCTTGTGTTGATGATTATTGAGATGATGCATGAATAGACCATATTGTGAATAAAGTATGTAACTGGATCCAACATTAAATAATGGTTTGACTTTGCATCTGAAAATATATTGGAAATCTTATATTGATATATATACCATCATTCCAACGAGTTATATATGCAATGGTATTATTAGGGTTACGGTTTATCGTGAAGAGTGAGTTTTGCTTCAAAAATGATTATGGAATCGAAAATAATGTGTTTAGAAAGAAGTCTAGTGAAAAGACCAGTAAAGAAACATGGAGGAATACATGTGTTCTGAAGTAGTAAGTAATTGAAAGTGAACCAAATGCCAAAAAAATTTGTGAAGTTGTGGATGAAAAAATACATCCTATGATGTCCATAAACTGAAGAAATAGTAATGTACCAGTGTTGAGTAAAAATGAACTTCAAATTACACATCATGTCCCATAGCAATCTACTTGCATTAATGTTAAACTGGGTCAGTTACTGTAGAAATATTAGGATTTTTAAGCACCATCCACTGAACTTAGTTTTCAGTAGTAGGAAACCAAAATATATTTCAGGTGTATGAATATTACTGAGAATAATCTTGTGAAAATTTGAATTTAAATGAACATAAATGAATATGAATGAATTTAGGGAGTGTATAATAAGACACATATTTTTCATATTTTTTTAAAATCTGGAGAATATACACACACACACACACGCACACACACACACACACACACGCACACACACACACATTAATATTTAGCAATATATATGCCAATCGATATTCATCATGAAATATAATTCATTCACAAATCCAAAAATATTCATTTTACTGAACATGGATTTATGTATAGTGTTTTTCACTAGGAAGCTCACCCATAGGTGGAATTTTCAGTTCCATCATTATTTAGGGAAAGTCATCTCTTCTCACAATTTTTATATTCCAAAGCCAGTGATCTTTCAAGAATGTACGTGTGATACAAGGTAGGATATTGTATATGCATAAAAAAATTACATGTGCTGAATAGGATACAGAGAAAGGGAGACAGGAATTTACATATGTGATAACTTTAAAAAATCATGGAGAAATATTAAAATGAAAAGTTTACTAAATTTAAAACACATACTCTTGATAAAGAGGAAGACAAATACAAATATACACCATGCTTCCTATGAAAGGACTGTACTTCTATTCAGTTAGGTTTTTTTTTCTCCATGATATGAGGATTAGTAGTCAGAGTCTAGTAGGGTATGGGTTAGTGTCAGGGATTCAGTATTTCAAATGGAAAATAGGAAAATGAATCTAATGTGTATGCAAACATGTGATACACAAAAATCATCCCTCTCTTATCCAGAACAATGCCTTGACATAACCATCGCTAAAAGTAAGACACAATTAGAGGAGAGGAGTTAGAAAACCTGTGAATACATATGTGGAATAAAAAATGCTCAGGAGTTCACAACACTGGAGGTGGTAAAAGAGTTTACAAAAGTATGGGAGAGGGTAAACACTCCAGAAACATGGAGCTGTGCTGACCTAAAGACTTATTGAGAAACTTCCTCTGAGGTTAGGCACAAGAAATATATGTATGGCAATATGTAAATCAATGGTTCTGCAACTGATGTGATTCTGCAATCTGTATATGGAATAAAAATGGGAGCTCATATCCCACTTGAATCAAAGTGTGAAATATGATATATCAAGAAGTATGTAATGTTTTGAACAACCTACAATGAAAATTAATTAAAAAAAGAAAAAGAAATATATGTAATTGTCAGGAGATTTAGCTTCGTTTATAGTGACACCAAAAATCTGGGTCTGCATCTATGTAACCTGGAGGACATGGTTGTTTATTTTGTAATGAACATGAGGCAGCAGGTCTGAATTCTCCCTTTGTAGGTAAACTGTTGCCACTGGGAGCTAAGTGTCTTCCCGTGTGGTCTGTGAAGCCATTTGGTCATCCTCCACTTTTCAGGGTGTTTCTTACTGCTGCACTGGGAATTTGGTATTTGCTTCATGAAATACAATATGTTCAACTGGGACACAATGCTGGAGGGAGTTCTGTCATGTGTGGTTGGTCAGGGTCGGAAAGAGAATGTACGAACCAGGCTTCTATCCCACATAGCTTTCCCCTTGACTATAGCAACCTGATTCTGAACATTGCCCTGAAACCTCTACATATAACAAGATGCCTTTACATATAAAGGTCTGCTGCCTGCACCATGTCAGTCGCAAGTTTTGGAAGCCAATGGAAGATCCAGGTGGTCCTACCAAAAATATTTATTTACACACCTACAGTCCACTGCTCTACACCCACTACCCAGCAGGCTCCAACTTACTGGCATTTCTGTTCTACACCATTTTCACGAAACTCAGTCAATCAAGGCACTGTTTGTTATACTCATGATCAGCAGCAGGATATCTAAAGGTTATCCAGTGCCACCTGGTCATGGGGATTTCAAAAATTTCATGGTATTAATCTAGTCATTTTTCAAGGATGAAGTTGGAGGCACTGTGTGTTTCATTTAATTCAGGAACCATTAAATGGTGAGGAAGCTCATTTCAATGAAAGCTCTGGAGAACACTCACAGGCAAGCCTTCCCAAAGAGTGGCCAAAAGGACACATGAATCCAGGCCCATTGAGGTATACAATGTGAGGTCCATGTGTGTTTGGACTCTCAACTATGGCTACCAAGTCTTTAAGAATTAAATCATGTGTTATCCTGGCTCAGAATCCCTGAGCTCTGTGGAAAGCCATCCTGGGCCTAGATCTCAGTTTCCAAAACCGATTCTCATGCGTGGTCTCCTAAAATCCCAACACTATTCATGGCAATACTTCTCTGAGGTCAGTTCCAGAACTCAGTCTCTAAGGGGAATCACACCAGAGTTCAAGCCCTGGTGGACCCAGTCATCTCTTCCAACTACCACACAAATTACCACAATTAAAACAAGAACCCTCCCATATGGCCCTCATCTTCTTTCATATAGACACTCATCATAATCTGGCTGGAGGTTTCCATGAGGGGTGCAGACCAAGACAGTGTCCCAAATAAGCTCCTTTGCCCCTCATTTGCCTAAAGTCAAGGTGGCCTGGACACCCATCCTGTGAACCAAAAGTGATCAAATAGGCCTGCCATTAATACTGCTCCAATTTGAGGACTACTGTCTGTGGGGTTTAGATTCTTTATGTGAATTTTAGTCATGAGAAAACCCAAGCACAATGGGCTAGCCTCTGCAGGTTTTGTAGAACTCTTTTGACCCAAAGGATCCCATTCTCACTTGATGGAGGTCAGGAACCTTACAGAGGAAGTCGAGAGACTTCATCCCAATAATTGTTCTTTTGGCGAATTTTCTTTTGGATGCACACATGGTAACTTTCTTTAGATCCATCAGGTGCTGAGAATCTAAGCCACAGCCACACACAGGGCCAAGGGCCTGATTCAGACACATCCCTTTCCAAAGCAATTAAGGAAAGTGCCACAGGTATGCCCATTCATTTCCATTTGAAAACTGTTTTCTTCAGGCTTCACAAAGGGGTGGCCTGAGGCAAAGACCTTCCTGACATTCAGGGCAACAGAACAATAGGTAAGCAAAAGGCCCAAAGCAGGATTTCTCCTCTGAGACTTTCCTGGTCACACTGATATCTGAGTTTTCTGAGATGCTCGCCATCACCTACAGCTATCCAGTACATGGCCATGTCACAGAGCTTGGAGGTGGTACATATCTTGGACACAAAACCATGGGCCTATTCTTGAGATTGGCCGGAATTCAGGACGAAAATAGAAACTTAGGAAGGTAGCAGGTGTTGCTCATCGATAAGGCAAGCTACAGTCCATTCAAAAACGGGGCAATATGAATGCTGAGAAGCTTTCTACTAGACACGACATATCCATTGATGAATTCTCTTTTCTAATGTCTACAACCACGGAAACAGTGGAATACACAGACATAGAAACACTCGCCCTGTGAAAAGACTTACTAGAAACAGTCCACTTCAAATGAAACAAACCGACTGTCCTACCTATTCTCAGAAAATGAGACAAAACCACAAACCCACAACCACACCCACAAAGGCACCTCCTTCCCCTAAGTAGGTCTGTGAATATCCAGAGTGTCCTCTGACTTGTGGGCCATAATATGTTCCCCCAAAATGGCCTTTCCTGTCTCAGATCTTGTCTCCTTGGCCAACTCTGTGAACTTCTTAGGAGCCAACGGTGAGCAACTACCTGCTTTCTCATGAAAAACCCTGCATCCGAGCTTTCCTGGCATTTGGCCTTCGTCACATCTGTAGGTACCAAAAAATACTGACCCTGTCCTTGGTAAATCCAAACAAGTGAGACCACTGGGACTGGGACTTGGATTGGCTCTGTGTGCCTGGCTTCCTGGATCCCACGTTCAGAGAGTTCCATCACCAAGAAAGTGAGGTGAGGTCACTTCCTTCCTGAACTGAATGAGGGCACTGTCTTGGCAGCCACTTTGTCCTAACTGTTGCTTCCAAGGGTCCCAAGAGATTGAGGCTGCCCCTACTACCTGTGACATTTTCACAAGTTAGAATGGTATATCATCCAAAGGCACCCAGGAATAGATCTCCACACAGGCCTGGTTTGGTCCATGATCTCTACATTAAAAAAAATCTGATTCAGACACAACCTTTTATCCTGACCGGGTTGTTTGCCATGGAAGATGACTTTTGGTCTCTCAGGTCCTTTATTGCTTCCTACATCTTCTCCAGGGATCATTTCTGCATGGACCTTTGAGGTTCTCAGCAGGTGGAAGTTTTTCTACATTTCTGTATTGTAATATCAACTCCTTCCCTGCTCTTCTGTAAAGTTAGATTGAGGGAACAGTGTCCGGTTATGGTTAAAAACATGATCGATTTGGGTTAGAAATCATTTTGCTGGATGAATGATCGTATTGAGAACTTGCTATGTGTAGAAGAATATATAGGTGAAATATATGTATGAAAAAAGAAATCTAAGTCTGATTTGAAGCCCAGAAGGGCATTGGGCCCTTGATAGGGATACGTGGTGTTGAATTACGTTCTGCAGAGTTGTCTCAGATAAATCGATATACAATGGCATAGCACCTTGTACGTTGCATGAATTAATGTAGAAGGAACATCAAGTCAAAAAGGCATAGTCGGTAGTGAAAGGTTAATAAAATTAATAAAATAGGTACTTGTCACTTCCTGTTTTTCTGTATGCTTAACAAAACACTTTTGAAATCTTGAGAAATGTTTGCTAATCTTGTTCTAGAATGTACTGTTCCCAACAGCCGAACTGCAGAATGTACTCCCTCACTCGGTGTCATGCAAACCGCCCACTCGCCCTTACCCATCACTAAACTTCCCTCTCTTCCCTCTCCAAGGAAAGTATATAAGCTCTGCTTAAGCTGTTCTCAGAGGTCTCTGCTCTATTTAATTTAGCTCTGAGTTCCAGCATGCTGGACCACAAATAAACCCTTTGCTGTTGCATGAGACAGTCTCTTGATAGTATCTTCCTCTGACACTCGCCTGACCTTTACATATTGAGGTTCCACCGAGTTCTAGCAGTGGCGGAGGAGAGACCCCAACGGGCTCCTCTTGGAGCAAGTAAGGCGCCTCTTTCCGGTTTCAGGTTTCTTGTTAGGGCTTGGCAAAATTGCTGGCGATGAAGAGCCTGGGCTCTCTCCGACGGTGGCTGAGAGACGTGTCACAGAGACAAAGGGCACCTCTCTGGAGGACCCCGCAGAGAACTCGGGAAATCAAGGAACAATAGTCTTCTCGACTCAGTGATATTTTCTTTTAGATTCGTTGTTGCCATACCATTGGGTTTTGCCGGCTACTCATTCCTGGTCTCAGTGTTGGACGTTCATTGCCTGTCTTTATGGTCTTGTCTTATCTGTGTCGTGTGTCCTTGCTTTTACTGTTTGTGGAACTTTCATTATGGAACAGAGCACGTCAATGCCTCTGTCCCTGACCCTTGATCACTGGACCAAAGTCCGCTTAAGGGCTCAGAATCTTTCTTTTTTTAGTAAAACGCTGGACCTGGCAGAATCTCTGTGCCTCAGAATGGCCCATCTTTGGAGTCGTATGGCCCCTAGAAGGATCTTTCTACTTCCCACTAATTTAAAAAGTCAGAGGTATTGTCTTTCAGCCAGCGCCACATAGCCATCCGGATCAACAGCCATATATCTTAACTTGGCAGGACCTCTGCAAATCTCCTCCTCCATGGGTGAAGCCTTTCCTTTCCCCTACCTCTGCTCCTACTCCTTCCCCCATGATCTCTCAAACCCTCTCAACCTCCTCCTCCTCCACCCTCTGTTCTCCCTGAGTCACAGATTTGACTCTACTGGACTCTTCTCCCCCTCCTTATCCCCTGCCCTCGTCCCCTAACACACAACACACTCTAAGTGATTCCGCTGCTGCTGACTAAGCCTCTCTACCATTGGAGGAAGCTAAGCCGGTAATAGGATCTGACAATGGACCGATGTTCATGGCCCAGGTAAGTCAGGGGTTAGCCAGGAACCTGGGGATTAATTGGAAGTTAAATTGTGCTTATAGACCACAGAGTTCAAGACAAGTAGAAAGAATGAATAGAACCATTAAAGAGACCTTAACGAAATTAAGCTTAGAGACCAGCATAGGATTGGACTATGCTCCTGCCTTATGCAATGTTTCATGCAAGAAAAAATCCCTTTGTTTCTTTGAGTAACCTTACCACGTGTGAAATTCTTTATGGTGGCCCTCCTCCAGTAGGGGACCTAAGCCCAACTGTAAGACCTAAAGATCCTTTCCACACCCCCTTGCTTGACAGACTTAAAGATCTTGAAAGAACTCAGTAATACCTGTGAAAACAGCTGGCCACTGCCTACCCAACTGGGAACCAGGGGATTCCACATCCATATCAAGTAAGAGATTTCATCTATGTAAGATGATATCAGGTGTCATCCCTGGTACCCCGCTGAAAAGGACCATACCAGGTGCCATTATAACACCTACAGTGGTAAATGTAAACAGAATCACTTCCAGGATCCATGCCTCTCATCTCAAGCCTGCTCCCTGTACAGAATCTTTCTGGAAACTGAAAAAGACTGGTAACAGTTTCAAATTGTGTATTCGCAATGTGAATAAGGTTATATACTCTCCCCTTGGCTACAAGTAGTCCTAACCCTCATCAGCCCATTAAGCAGTGATGGCTGATCACAAATCCTACTGGAAAAGAAGTATGGTCTATCTCGCATACAGCCCCCTTAGGGACCTGGTGGCCATCTCTCCACCCAGACATTTGTTAGCTGGCTATAGGTATTTCCTATTGTGATATCACTGATGAAGAGGATCCCACTAAAATACCATTAAATCCCTTCTGTACCATAGATAATGGAAACAAACCTTATGGATGTAGGGACACGCAAGCCAGATGCAGGTTGGCTAGTCTAGATTACTAAGTTTGCCTGGCAGACTATCAAAGCCACAAAGAGTAACGGCTGTGTGGGGGAAAAGCCGACTTTTTCTGTATGTCATGGGAATGTGTGCATACAGGGGCTGCCTGATGGAACCCCAATTCTTCATCAAATTCAGTACACAGCATTGGCCACGTTACCAATTAGACAACCAAAAACTATGGCACCCAGAGGGGTCTCTAGATCCTCAAATTTTGCATGACCTTTTTGACTTCTGCAAGTGCTCAAAAGAGTGAAAGGAAATTCCCCTATGTGGAAGCCTATTCCCTCCTTCACTCACATCCTGAACTATGCTTCTCCAATAGATCATTATCCTCAGCCTTCTGCTCCAGACCCTCTGCTGTCATCCCATCTCAGCAACTTGATTTCTCCCCTCCAATAACTAGATCAGAAACCCAAAGCTCCACCAGTTCTCTGACCATAGCCCCCTTGCTGAGGTAGCAGGTACATAGGTACCGCTCCACTGACTCATTCCTCTCATCTCCTGTCAGTGCCCTCACCGGGTCCCACCAGGTCCTCTTACCAGCTAACCCAATGCTCAAACGAGCTGAGGAGAGCCCTGAGACCCTTATCCAAGATGTAATATAATTGGCCTTTAAAGTTGCTTTGTCATCACTGAAAACAGGTTACTAAAATTTAAAGTCCCTCACAGGATTTTGGGATCCTCACTCCCGTCTTTCACTCTGCTCTACCTGATCTACTGCTCAAGTTTGCTGCTAGGAAATTCCAAATACCCTTTCGCATTATTCTTTTACATCTCTCTTTTCCCTCATTCTCAGATCCTCGGAGGTGCTCTCAGCCCCAACTTCCCCGTCTTTCCCCCTCTGTACCAGGTCCACAGAAAAGTCTTAAATGACCTTCTTCAGAAGTCTTCACCATGGCTGAGTTTTGAACTTTCAGCCAAAGAGTCCCAATAAAAACTTTAATGTAGATAAACATTCTCTTTTGTATTGCCCTGTTCTACTTGGCCACTGGCTAAAAATCTCAGTACTTCTAAGCTAGACAACCTCTAACTAGTTTTTCACAAAATATGTGAACAAGTCCTCTGGCCTTCAGCTGGGGCTTCACAGAGATGGCTACATTTCTAAGATAAAGAAATTATCAACCGGGCTCCATGGTAACAGCTGGCAGGGGGAAAATAAGAAAGGGAAGAAAAAGCTCTCCTCCTCCCAGGTGTCCTTGAAAAGTTAACTTGCCCAGAACAGAAGGAAAAACAGAAACAAATACTGCTTTTTTAAACTTCTGAAGACTGTGAACTTCTGAGCCCCATGCCTTATATGTTGGGTACAAATTTCTGAAACTACCTAAACTTGAGTTTCAGGGGATTAATTGATTACAATAGAAGCAATGCCCTCTGAATCCGGTTGCAACCAAATAGGACTGTTTCCCTCTCTTGAGTGCTATCTTAGGTGCCTTGCTTTGTCAGTGCCTACAACAGCATAATTCTATATACTTAAACATCGTTTATGTTTTCATGAAATGATCAAGATATGTGATAATTTGTGTAATGGTGCAGATGTTTCCCAGAGTGCTCTATCATGACGCAGGTTCATTTGAGGATCAAATAGGGGGGGCATACAACCGGTTCCACTGGGAACATATATCCCTCACTTTAGCCATCCTATTAGGAATAGGAGTTGCTGAACGGGTGGGCAGAGGAACCAGTGGCATTGTCCATGGGACACAAAAGATGACCCAATTAGAAGCAGCAATAGAGCAAAAGTAAGATATTAGAAACCTCCTTCAGGGCTTTGCATGAAACTTTAACCTCTCTCTCTGAAGTTGTTTTACAGAACAGTTGAGGGTTGGACCTCCTCTTCATTAGAGAAGGGGGCCTTTGTGCTGCATTGAGGGAAGAATGTTGTTTTTATGCTGACTATACTGGAGTTGTAATAAAATCTATGAGTAAATTTAAAAGACACCTTGAAGAGCATCAACAAGTG
The DNA here is from genome assembly GCF_048772815.1 of Callospermophilus lateralis. Classification (NCBI taxonomy): domain Eukaryota; kingdom Metazoa; phylum Chordata; class Mammalia; order Rodentia; family Sciuridae; genus Callospermophilus; species Callospermophilus lateralis. The sequence continues at coordinate 61,657 of NW_027515357.1, read as the reverse complement.
AGAGAGGCCCAAAAAGGGTGGCTTGAGTCTTGGTTCACACAGTCCCAATGGTTAACTACGTTTTTATCAACCCTGGCCGGTCCAATAATAATCCTCATATTATTGCTAACTATAAAACCCTGTTTGCTCAACCGTGTAATGTCTTTTCTCCAGGCTCAAATTGGACGAGTTAAACTTATGGTAATACCCCACTAGCAGACATTGAATGTGACACCCTCCAATGATCATTTTTATGATTAAAATTAGCCAGAAGAAGAAGTGGGGAATGAAATATTAATAAAATAGGTACTTGTCACATCTTGTTTTTCTGTATGCTTAACAGAACACTGTTGAAATCTTGAGAAATGTTTGCAAATCTTGTTCCCAGAATGTTCTATCCCCAGCTGCCAAATTGCAGAATGTACTCCCTCTCCCAGTTGCATGCAAACCGCCCACTCGCCCTGACCCATCAATACAATTCCCTCCCTTCCCTCTCCAGGGAAAGTATATAAGCTCTACTTCAGCTATTCTCAGGGCTATCTGCTCTATTCAGGTGAGCTCTGAACCCCAGCCTGCTGGACACCCAATAAACCGTTTGATGTTGCATGAGATAGTCTGTTGGTAGTCTCCTCCTCTGAAGCTCGCACCACATTTACTTGGATGATTAAATGTAGAAGAGAACATCCAGTCAAAAAGGGATAGTCTGTAGCATTACGAAGATAGTCAATAAGTTTAGGAAGAAGGGTGAGTATAAGATTTGGAACAAAAGTTTCTTAGCAATAGGATTTCGATTAGAGAGTGAATGTAAATGTCAGCACAGGTGAAGAGTCAGTCACAATGATGAACTGGGGAAAATATGTAGGAAAGCATATATCAATATAGACATTACAAAATCAGGCAGAGTATAAAGTGAGTGATAGGATTAGACATTTTGAACAGGGTTGAGTTTAAATATATAATCTTAGGAAGAAACAAATATGTAGTCACAAATAGGATTGACATTTGAGAGCACTGGGCAAATTTCAGGTGGATGAATATTTCTGAGAATAATGTTGTGAATAGTTGATTATAAATCCACATACATGAACATGAATGAATTTAGGGAGTGAATATAAGACACATATATTTCATATTTTGAAAAATCTGGAGAGTGTATATATATATATATATATATATATATATATATATATATATATATACATATATATACATATACATAAAACACACACACAGACAAAAAAAGTAGCAATATATATGTCAATCAAAATTCATTATAAAATATATACCATCCACAGATCTAAAAATATTCATTTTACTGAACATGGATTTATGTATAATGCTGTTCAACTAGCAAGCTCACCCATAGGTTGAATATTCAGTTCCAACAGGGTTTAGTAGGAGTGATCTTTTCTAACAATTTGTATCTGCCAAGTCAGCCACCTCACAAGAATGTACGTGTGGTACCAGATAGGAATCTATATGTGCATATAAGAATACAGAGAAAGGGAGACAGGAATTCACATATTTGTTAACCTTAAAAATACTAGGACAACTATTTCAACAAACAATTTACTAGATTTATAACTCCAACTCTGTATCATGCAAAAGGCAAGTCCATCTATACACCATGCCTACTCTGAACTGCTTGTATTTCTATTCTTTATGGGTTATTTTTCTCCATCATATTAGGATTAGTAGTCAGAGTCTGGTAGGGTATGGGTTAGAGTCAGGTATTCAGTATTTTGAATTGAAAATAGGACACTGAATCCAATGTGTATGCAAATATATGCTACGGAAAAATCTTCCCACTCTCCTCCAGAACAATGCCTTGACATTACCTTCGCCCCAAGTAAGACACAATTAGAGGAGAAGAGTTAGAAAATCTGTGAATACATATCTAGAATGGAAAATGCTCCAGATTTCACATCTTTGGAGGTGGTAGAGGAGTTTCCAAAAGTAAGAGACAGGGTAAACACTCCACAAACATGGAGCTCTGCTGGCCAAAAGACTTTTTGAGAATCTGCCTCTGAGGTTGGGCACTTGAAATATATGTTGTTGTCAGGAGCTTTAGCTTTATTTGTAGTGAAACCATCAAAGCTGGATCTGCATCTATGTGACCTGGAGGAAATGGTTACTTATTTTCAAATAAAAATGAGGCAGCAGTGATGAATTCTCTTTTTGTAGGTAAACTTTGGCCACTGAGGGCTAAGGGTCTTCCCGTGTGGACTGTGAAACCAATGGTCATTCTCAAATTTTCGTGGTGTTTCTTGCTGCTGCACTGGGAGTTTGGTATTTGCTTCATGAAATACAACGAGTTCAAATGGGACACAGTGCTGAAGGGAGTTCTGTCAGGTGTGGTTGGCAGGGTCTCCAGGAGAATGCACCAACCAGTGTTCTATCTCAAGTAGCTTGCCCCCTTGACAATTACAACATGATACTGAGCATTGCTCTGAAACCTCTCCATATAAAAATATGCCTTTACATATATGGGTGTGATGGTTGCACCATGTCAGTCACAGCCATTTGGAAGCCAATGGAAGATCCACATGGCCCCACCACAGATGTTTTATCACACATTTGCATAACACAGCTCTAGGCCCACTACTTACCAGGCCCCAACTTACTGGCATCTCTGTTCTACACCATTTTCATGAAACCCAGTCAATCAAGGCCCTGTCTGTTATACTCATGATCATCAACAGGACATCAAAGGTCCTAAAGTGCCAGCTGGTCATCGGAATTTCTAAAATTTCATGGTAATTATCTAGCATTTTTTCACAGATGCATTTGGAGGCAATGTTGGTTTCAATTCATTCAGGAACCATTAAATGGTGAGGAAGCTAATTTCAGGGAAATCTCTGGAGCACTCTCACAGGCAAGTCTACCCAAAGAGTGGCCAAAATGTCACATGAAGCCAGGCCCATTGAGGTCTACAAAGCGAGGTCCAAGTGTGTTTTGAATCTCAATTATGCCTGCCAAGTCTTTCAGAATAAAATCATGTAATATCCTGGCTGTGATTCCCAGTGTTCTGTGGAAAGCCACTCTGGGCCTTGATCCCAGGTTCCCAATGGCAACTCTCATTCCTGGCCTCCTAAAATCCCCACACAATTCATGTCAATACTTCTCTGAGGTCAGTTCCAGAACTCAGTCTCTAAGGGGAATCACAGCAGAATTCATGCCCAGGTGGACCCAGTCATCTCTTCCAACTGCCACACAAATGACCACAATTATAACCAAAACACTCCTACATGGCCCTCATCTTCTACCATAAAGATACTCATCATAACATCTGGATGGAGGTTTTCATGAGAGGCACATCCCAAGACAGTGTCCAAAATATGCTCCCTTGCCCCTCATTTGCCAAATGACAAGGTGGCTTGGACACCCTTCCTGTGAACCAGGAGTGATCAAATAGGCCTGCCCTTAATACTGCTTCGCTTCTCCAATTTGAGCCTCTCTGACTGTGGGGTCTAGATTCTTTTTGTGAATTGGAGTCATGAGAAAAGCCAAGCACCTCTGCAAAGATTTGAAGAACTCATTTCACCCAAAGGATCCCTATTCTGACATGATGGATTTCAGAAACCTAACAAAGGAAGGCAATATACTTCATGCACATTGATTGAACGTTTTTCCATTTTGGTTTAGATGCACATATGGGATCTTTCTTTACATCCATCAGGTGCTGAGAATCTAAGTCACAGCCTAAAACAGGGCAAAGGGCCTGAATCAGACACATCGTTTTCCAATGAAATTAAGCAAAGAGCCAGAGGTGATGCACATTCATTTCCATTTGAAAACTGTTTTCTTCAGGCTTAACAAAGGGGTTGCATGAGACATAGACCTTTCTGATATTCAGGGCAACAGAACAATAGGTAAGCAAAAGGCCCAAAGCAGGGTATCTCCACTGAGACTTTCCTGGTCACACTGATATCTGAGTTTTCTGAGATGCGGGCCATTCCATTCAGGTATCCAGTACATGGCCATGTCAAAGACCTTGGATTTGGTACGTATCTTGGACACATAACCATGAGCCTATTCTAGAGAGTGGCCAGAATTCAGGAAGAAAACAGGGACTTAGGAAGGTATTAGGTGTTGCCCGTGCATAAGGCAAGCCACACTCCATTCATAAATTGGGCAGGATGAATGCTGGGAAGCTTTATACTAGACATGACACATCCATTGCTGCATTCTCTTTTCTCATGTCTACTACCACAGGCACAGTGGGATACACAGACATGGAAACACTCACCTCGTCAAACGACTTACCAGAAACAGTTCACTCCAAAACAAACAAACCGCCATTCCTACCTATTTTCAGAACATGAGACAAACCACAAACCCACACCCACTCCCAAAAAGGCACCTCCTTCCCCAAGTAGCTGTGTGACTAACCAGAGTGTCCTCTGACTGGTGGCCATACTCTGTTCTTCTGAAATGGCCTGTCCTCTCTCAGATCTGTTTTCCTTGGCGAACTCTGTAAAGTTGTAAGGAAAAAATGGAGAGCTACTACCTGCTTTCTCAGGAAAGTTCCCTCTTCAGAGCTCTCCAGGCATTTGGTAATCCTCACTTCAGTAGGAACCAAGAATGACTGACTTTATCCTTGCTAAATCCAAACAAGTGAGCCCACTGGGACTGGGACTGAAACTGCCTCTGGGTGCCTAGCTCCTTGGATACAAAGTTCAGAGAGTTCCATCACCAAGGAAATGAGGTATGTCACATTCTTTGGAACTGAATGAGGTCACTGCCTTGGCAAAGGTATATCTTATGATGTGCAAAAACTGAAGAAATAATAATGTACCAGTGTCGAATACAAATGAATGACAAATTACATATCATGTCCCATAGGATTCTACTTGCATTGATGTTAGACTGTGTCAGTTACTGTAGAATAATTAGGATTTGTATGCACCATTCACTGAAGTTAGTTTTCAGTACTAAAAAACAAATATGTATTTCAGGTGGATGAATATTTCTGATTATAATCTAGTGAAATGTGGATTATAAATCCACATACATGAACATGAATGAATTTAGAGAGTGTATATTAGACACATATATTTCATATTTTGAAAAATTTGGAGAGTATATCTATATCTATATCTACATCTATACACACACACACACACACACACACACACACAACACTCACAGACATTAAAAAGTACCAATATAAATGCCAATCGAAATTCATCAGTAAATATATATCATCCACAAATGCAAAAATATTTATCTTACTGAACATGAGTTACTGTATAATGTTGTTCTACTAGGACGCTCTCCTATAGGTTGAATTTTCATTTCCAACAGCATTAAGGAGGAGTGAACACTTCTCACAATTTTTATCTGCCAAGACAGCCACCTCACAAAAATGTACGTGTGATACCTGGTAGGATTCTATATATGCATATAAATATACATGTGTGAATAGGCTACAGAAAAGGGAAACAAGAATTCACATATTTGTTAAGTTTAAAAACACATGGAGAATATTTCAATTAAAATTTGACTAGATTTATAACTCCTACCTTATATAATGCATATGTCAAGTCCAACTATACAACATGTCTCCTCTGAAGTGCTTGTATTTCCATTGTGTTGGGTTAATTTTCTCCATTATATTAGGATGAATAGTCTGAGACTACTAGGTATGGGTTAGTGTCAGGGATACAGTATTTCGAATGGAAAATTGGAAAATGAATCCAATGTGTATGTAAATATATGCTGCACAAATATACTCCCGCTCTCATCCAGAACAATGCCTTGACATTACCTTCACCCCAAGTAAGACACAATTAGAGGAGAAGAGTTACAAAATCAGTGAATACATATCTGGAATGGAAAATGCTCAGGAGTTCACAACCTTGGAGGTGGTAGAGGAGTTTCCAAAACTAAGGGACAGGGTAAACACTCCACAAACATGGAGCTCTGCTGGCGTAAAAACTTTTTGAGAAACTGCCTCTGAGGTTCCACACTTGAAATATATGTTGTTTTCAGGAGATTTGGGTTCCTCTGTAGTGAGAACATCAAAGCTGGGTCTGCATCTATGTGACCTGGAGGACATGGTTTCTTATTTTCCAATGAACAAGATGAAGCAGTGCTGAATCCTCTCTTTGTAGGTAAACTGAGGCCACTGGGGACTAAGTGTCTCCCCGTGTGGACTGTGATGCCATTTGGTCCTCCTCCAATTTGTGGTGTTTTTGCTGCTGCACTGTGAGTTTGGTTTTTGTTTCATGAAATACTAGGAGCTAAACTGGGACACAGTGCTGGAGGAGGTTCTGTCACGTGTGGTTGGTCAGGGTCTGCAAGAGAATGCACCAACTAGGCTCCTATCTCTCACAGCTTGCCACATTGCCCCCTTGTCCATATCAACCTGATTCTTAATTTTCCTCTGAAAACTCTCCATATAAAAAGATGCCTTTACATATAAGGGTCTGCTAGCTGCACCTTGTAAGTTACAAGCCATTTGGAATTCAATGGTAGATCCACATGTCCCTACCACGGATGTTTTATCAAACACCTCCCCACCACTGCTCTAGACCCACTACTCAGCAGGCTCCAACTTACTGGCATCTCTGTTCTACACCATTTTCATGAAACTCAGTAAATCAAGGCACTGTCTGGTATACTCATGATGAGCAACAGGACATCCAATATTTCTCCAGTGCCACCTGGTCATAGGAATTTCAAAAATTTCATGGTATTTATCTAGCCATTTTTCAAGCATGAAGTTGGAGGCACTGTGGGTTTCAGTTCATTCAGCAAACATTAAATGGTGAGGAAGCTCATTTCAATGAAATCTCTGGAGCACTCTCACAGGCACGGCTTCCCAAAGAGTGGACAAAAGGTCACATTAGGCCAGGCCCATTGAGGTCTACAATGTGAGGTCCATGTGTGTTTTGACTCTCAACTATGGCTGCCATTTCTTTAAGAATAAAATCATGTGATATCCTTGCTGAGATTCCCAGGCCTCTGTGGAAATCCACCCGGGGCCTAGGTCTCAGTATCCAAGAGTGACTTTCATGCGTGGCCTCTTAAAATCCCAACAAAATTCATGGCAATGCTTCTCTGAGTTCAGTTCCCAAACCCAGTCTCTAAGGGGAATCACAACAGAGTTCAAGCCCACGTGGACCCAGTCATTTTTTCCAATGCAACACAAATGACCAAAATTAAAACCAAAACACTCCCACATGGCCTTCATCTTATTCCATATAGTCAATCATCTTAACCTCTGGCTGGAGGTTTCCATGAGGGGCACAGCCCAAGACACTGTCCAAAATCAGCTCGTTTGCCCCTCATTTGCCTAAAGTCAGGGTAGCCTGGACACCGTTTCTGTGAACCAGGAGTGAACAAATAAGCCTGCCGTTAATACTTCTTTGTTTCTCCAATTTGAGGCCTACTGATTTTAGGTATCGATTCTTTAGGTGATTTAGAGTCATGCAAAACACAAGCACCTCTGCAGGGCTTTGAAGAACTCATTTGACCCAAAGAATCCCTATTGTCATTTGATGGAGTGCAGGAACCTAACAGAGGAAGGCAAGAGACTTCATCCACAATGAATGATATTTTTTGCCATTTTGGTTTTGGAAGCTCACATGGGATCATTCTTAAGATCCATCAGGTGCTGAGAATCTAAGTCACAGCCACACACAGGTCCAAGAGGCTGATAAAGAGCCACAGGTGAGGCACATTCATTTCCATTTGTAAACTGTTTGTTTCAGGCTTCACAAAGGTGTGGTCTGAGGCAAAGACCTTCCTGACATTCAGTGCAACACAACAATAAGTAAGCAAAAGGCCCAAAGCAGGGTTTCTGCACTGAGACTTTCCTGGTCACACTGATATCTGAGTTTTCTGAGATGCTCGCCATTCTCTTCAGCTATCCAGTACATGGCCATGTCACAGAGCTTGGACGTGTTACATATTTTGGACACAAATCCATGAGCCTATTCTGGAGAGTGGCCAGAATTCAGGAAGAAAACAACAACTTAGAAAGATAGCAAGTGTTGCACATTGATAAGACAAGCTGCAGTCCATTCATATATTGGGCAGGATGAATTATGGGAAGATTTATACTAGACAGGACACATCCATTAATGCATTCTCTTTTCTAATGTCTACAACAACGGACACAGTGGGATACACAGAAAGAGAAACACTCGCCATGTCAAATGACTTACTAGAAACTGTCCACTCCAAACCAAACAAACCGCCTTTCCAATCTATTCTCAGAACATGAGACAAAACAACAAACCCACACCCACACCCACAAAGGCACCTCCTTCCCCCAAGTAGGTCTGTGACTATCCGTTGTGTCCTCTGACTGGTGGGCCATACTATGTTCCCCCGAAATGGCCTGTCTTCTCTCAGATCTTGTTTCCTTGAAAAACTCTGTGAAGATGTCAGGAAAAAGTGGTTAGCCACTACCTGTTTTCTCAGGAAACGTCCTTCTTCAGAGCTCTCCTGGCATTTGGCCATCCTCACATCATTAGGTACCAAGAAAACTGACTCTGTCCTTGGTAAATCCAAACAAGTGAGCCCACTGGGACTGGGTCTGGGACTGCCTCTGGGTGCCTGGCTTCTTGGATACCATGTTCAGAGAGTTCCATCACCAAGGAAATGAGGTATGTCACATTCTTTGGAACTGAATGAGGTCACTGCCTTGGCAACCACTTTGTCCTAACAGTTGCTTCCAAGGGTAACATAAGATGGAGGTTGCCAGAACTTCCTGTGACACTTTCATAAGGTAGAATGTATATCACCATTGGCACCCGGGAACAGCTCTCCACTCAGCCCTGGTTTGGTCCATCTTCTGTACAATAAGAAGAGAGAGAGGCAGATTCAGACACATCCCTTCATCCTGACCAGGTTGTTTGCCATGGAAGATGACTTTTGCTCTCTCAGGTGCTTCATACCTGCCTACAACTTCTCCAGGTACCATTTGTGCATGGACATTTGAGGTTCTCATCAGGTTGAAGGTCCCCAACCTTCCTGTATTGTAAGAACCACTCTGTCTCTGCTCTTCTGTAAAATGATTGAGGGAACAGTGTATACTTGGGGTTAAAAACAGGTTTGATTTGGATTACGAGTGATTCTGTGTGATGAATAATGGTATTGGGAACCTGCAATATTTACAAGAATATAGAGGTGAAATATAAGTAGGAAAACAGAAATCTAGGTATGATTTGAAGCCCAGAAGGGTTTTGCCCTTGATTGGGATACTTAGCTTTGAATGATGTTCTGCAAAGATGCCTCAGATAATTCCATATACAATGGCATAGGACCTTGTACATTGGATGATTGAATTTAGAAGAGAACATCCAGTCAAAAAGGGATATTCAGTAGGATTAGGAAGATAGTCTGTAGGTTTAGGAAGAAGAGTGAGTATAGGATTTGGACCAAAAGTTCTTTAGCAATAGACTTTCGGTTGTGGAGTGAATGTAAATGTCAGCACATATGAAGAGTCAGTCACTATGTTGAACTGGGGAAAATATGTAGAAAAGCAGATATCAATAGAAACATTACGAAATCAGGCAAAGTATAAAGTGAGTGATAGAATTAGACATTTTCAACAGGGTTGAGTTTGAATATATAAATTAGGAAAAAAACAAATATGTAGTCACCAATAGGATTGACAATTGACAGCATTAGGCAACCTGGACATGGATGTTTTTAGAAATCCATGTTCACTTTCCATTTAGGCTTTGGTACAATCATAAGTGTGACCTTTCCATTTTTTGTCCAGAATATTACTGTGATAATGAGGTGACATGAGTATTTCTTTCACCATTTCTGGGAGCAATATATTGAAGATGTAAAATGAGAATCGGGGGTACAAAGAGGTGTACCCTGTTTCTAGGAACATAGAGAAAAAGCATGAATAGACCATACTGTGAAAAAATAATATAACTTTTTTGAACTTTAAATAATGAATTGAACTGATATCTGAAAAATTAAAGGAAATCGTATATTGATATACAATCATTCATTCCAAACAGGTATTTATGTAATGGAAATATTAGTGTTTTGGTTTATCATGAAGAGTGTGTGAGTTTTGCTTCAAAATGATTATGGAAATTCAAAATAATGTGTTTGGAAAGAAGTCTCATGAAAGGACCAGTCAAGAAACCCTGACAATACATGTGTTCGGAAGCAAGAAGTGGTGAAAGTTGAAACAAATGCTTATTAATTTGTGAACTTGTGGATGAAATGTATATCCTGTGATGTGCAAAAACTGAAGAAACAATAATGTACCAGTGTCGAATACAAATGAATGACAAATTACATATCATGTACCATAGGAGTCTACTTGCATTGATGTTAGACTGGGTCAGTTACTGTAGAATAATTAGGATTTGTATGCACCATTCACTGAAGTTAGTTTTCAGTACTAGGAAACAAATATGTATTTCAGGTGGATGAATATTTCTGATTATAATCTTGTGAAAAGTGGATTATAAATCCACATACATGAACATGAATGAATTTAGAGAGTGTATATTAGACACATATATTTCATATTTTGAAAAATTTGGAGAGTATATCTGTATCTATATCTGTATATACACACACACACACACAACACTCACAGACATTAAAAAGTACCAATATAAATGCCAATCGAAATTCATCAGTAAATATGTATCATCCACAAATGCAAAAATATTTATTTTACTGAACATGAGTTAATGTATAATGTTGTTCTACTAGGACGCTCTCCTATAAGTTGAATTTTCATTTCCAACAGCATTTAGGAGGAGTGAACTCTTCTCACAATTTGTATCTGCCAAGACAGCCACCTCACAAAAATGTACGTGTGATACCTGGTAGGATTCTATATATGCATATAAATATACATGTGTGAATAGACTACAGAAAAAGGAAACAAGAATTCACATATTTGTTAAGTTTAAAACACATGGAGAATATTTCAAATAAATTTGACTAGATTTATAACTCCTACCTTATATAATGCAAATGTCAAGTCCAACTATACAACATGTCTCCTCTGAAGTACTTGTATTTCTAATGTGTTGGGTTAATTTTCTCCATTATATTAGGATGAATAGTCTGAGTCTACTAGGTATGGGTTAGTGTCAGGGATTCAGTATTTCGAATGGAAAATTGGAAAATGAATCCAATGTGTATGTAAATATATGCTGCACAAATATCCTCCCGCTCTCATCCAGAACAATGCCTTGACATTACCTTCACCCCAAGTAAGACACAATTAGAGGAGAAGAGTTACAAAATCAGTGAATACATATCTGGAATGGAAAATGCTCAGGAGTTCACAACCTTGGAGGTGGTAGAGGAGTTTCCAAAACTAAGGGACAGGGTAAACACTCCACAAACATGGAGCTCTGCTGGCCTAAAAACTTTTTGAGAAACTGCCTCTGAGCTTCCACACTTGAAATATATGTTGTTTTCAGGAGATTTGGCTTCCTCTGTAGTGAGAACATCAAAGCTGGGTCTGCATCTATGTGACCTGGAGGACATGGTTTCTTATTTTCCAATGAACAAGATGAAGCAGTGCTGAATCCTCTCTTTGTAGGTAAACTGAGGCCACTGGGGACTAAGTGTCTCCCCGTGTGGACTGTGAAGCCATTTGGTCCTCTTCCACTTTTTGTGGTGTTTTTGCTGCTGCACTGTGAGTTTGGTATTTGTTTCACGAAATACTAGGAGCTAAACTGGGACACAGTGCTGGAGGGAGTTCTGTCACATGTGGTGGGTCAGGGTCTGCAAGAGAATGCACCAACTAGGCTCCTATCTCTCACAGCTTGACCCATTGCCCCCTTGTCCATATCAACCTGATTCTTAATTTTCCTCTGAAAACTCTCCATATAACAAGATGCCTTTACATATAAGGGTCTGTTGGCTGCACCATGTCAGTTACAAGCCATTTGGAATCCAATGGTAGATCCACATGGCCCTACCACGGATGTTTTATCAAACACCTCCCCACCACTGCTCTAGACCCACTACTCAGCAGGCTCCAAATTTCTGGCATCTCTGTTCTACACCATTTTCATGAAACTCAGTAAATCAAGGCACTGTCTGGTATACTCATGATCAGCAACAGGACATCCAATGTTTCTCCTGTGCCACCTAGTCATTGGAATTTCAAAAATTTCATGGTATTTATCTAGCCATTTTTCAACCATGAAGTTGGAGGCACTGTGGGTTTCAGTTCATTCAGCAAACATTAAATGGTGAGGAAGCTCATTTCAATGAAATCTCTGGAGAACTCTCACAGGCACGGCTTCCCAAAGAGTGGACAAAAGGTCACATTAGGCCAGGCCCATTGAGGTCTACAATGTGAGGTCCATGTGTGTTTTGACTCTCAACTATGGCTGCCATTTCTTTAAGAATAAAATCATGTGATATCCTTGCTGAGATTCCCAGGCCTCTGTGGAAATCCACCCGGGGCCTAGGTCTCAGTTTCCAAGAGCGACTTTCATGCGTGGCCTCTTAAAAGCCCAACAAAATTCATGGCAATGCTTCTCTGAGTTCAGATCCAAAACCCAGTCTCTAAGGGGAATCACACCAGAGTTCAAGCTCACGTGGACCCAGTCATTTTTTCCAATGCAACACAAATGACCAAAATTAAAACCAAAACACTCGCACATGGCCTTCATCTTATTCCATATAGTCAATCATCTTAACCTCTGGCTGGAGGTTTCCATGAGGGGCGCAGCCCAAGACAGTGTCCAAAATCAGCTCGTTTGCCCCTCATTTGCCTAAAGTCAGGGTAGCCTGGACACCGTTTCTGTGAACCAGGAGTGAACAAATAAGCCTGCCGTTAATACTTCTTTGTTTCTCCAATTTGAGGCCTACTGATTTTAGGTATCGATTCTTTAGGTGATTTAGAGTCATGCGAAAACACAAGCACCTCTGCAGGGCTTTGAAGAACTCATTTGACCCAAAGAATCCCTATTGTCATTTGATGGAGTGCAGGAACCTAACAGAGGAAGGCAAGAGACTTCATCCACAATGAATGATATTTTTTGCCATTTTGGTTTTGGAAGCTCACGTGGGATCATTCTTAAGATCCATCAGGTGCTGAGAATCTAAGTCACAGCCACACACAGGTCCAAGAGGCTGATAAAGAGCCACAGGTGAGGCCCATTCATTTCCATTTGAAAACTGTTTTCTTCAGGCTTCACAAAGGGGTGGCCTGAGGCAAAGACCTTCCTGACATTCAGTGCAACACAACAATAAGTAAGCAAAAGGCCCAAAGCAGGGTTTCTGCACTGAGACTTTCCTGGTCACACTGATATCTGAGTTTTTTGAGATGCTCGCCATTCTCTTCAGCTATCCAGTACATGGCCATGTCACAGAGCTTGGAGGTGGTACATATTTTGTACACAAATCCATGAGCCTATTCTGGAGAGTGGCCAGAATTCAGGAAGAAAACAACAACTTAGAAAGATAGCAGGTGTTGCACATTGATAAGACAAGCTGCAGTCCATTCATATATTGGGCAGGATGAATTATGGGAAGTTTTATACTAGACAGGACACATCCATTAATGCATTCTCTTTTCTAATGTCTACAACAACGGACACAGTGGGATACACAGAAAGAGAAACACTCGCCATGTCAAATGACTTACTAGAAACTGTCCACTCCAAACCAAACAAACCGCCTTTTCTATCTATTCTCAGAACATGAGACAAAACAACAAACCCACACCCACTCCCACAAAGGCACCTCCTTACCCAAGTACGTCTGTGACTATCCCGAGTGTCCTCTGACTGGTGGGCCATACTATGTTCCCCCGAAATGGCCTGTCTTCTCTCAGATCTTGATTCCTTGACCAACTCTGTGAAGATGTCAGGAAAAAGTGGTTAGCCACTACCTGCTTTCTCAGGAAAGGTCCATCTTCAGAGCTCTCCTGGCATTTGGCCATGCTCACATCATTAGGTACCAAGAAAACTGACTCTGTCCTTGGTAAATCCAAACAAGTGAGCCCACTGGGACTGGGACTGGGACTGCCTCTGGGTGTCTGGCTTCTTGGATACCAAGTTCACAGAGTTCCATCACCAAGGAAATGAGGTATTTCACATTCTTTGGAACTGAATGAGGTCACTGCCTTGGCAACCACTTTGTCCTAACAGTTGCTTCCAAGGGTAACATAAGATGGAGGTTGCCAGAATTTCCTGTGACACTTTCATAAGGTAGAATGTATATCACCATTGGCACCCGGGAACAGCTCTCCACTCAGCCCTGGTTTGGTCCATCTTCTGTACAATAAGAAGAGAGAGAGGCAGATTCAGACACATCCCTTCATCCTGACCAGGTTGTTTGCCATGGAAGATGACTTTTGCTCTCTCAGGTGCTTCATACCTGCCTAGAACTTCTCCAGGTATCATTTGTGCATGGACATTTGAGGTTCTCATCAGGTGGAAGGTCCCCAACTTTCCTGTATTGTAAGAACCACTCTGTCTCTGCTCTTCTGTAAAATGATTGAGGGAACAGTGTATACTTGGGGTTAAAAACAGGTTTGATTTGGATTACGAGTGATTCTGTGTGATGAATAATGGTATTGGGAACCTGCAATATTTACAAGAATATAGAGGTGAAATATAAGTAGGAAAACAGAAATCTAGGTATGATTTGAAGCCCAGAAGGGTTTTGCCCTTGATTGGGATACTTAGCTTTGAATGATGTTCTGCAAAGATGCCTCAGATAATTCCATATACAATGGCATAGGACCTTGTACATTGGATGATTGAATTTAGAAGAGAACATCCAGTCAAAAAGGGATATTCAGTAGGATTAGGAAGATAGTCGGTAGGTTTAGAAAGAAGAGTGAGTATAGGATTTGGACCAAAAGTTCTTTAGCAATAGACTTTCGGTTGTTGAGTGAATGCAAATGTCAGCACATATGAAGAGTCAGTCACTATGTTGAACTGGGGAAAATATGTAGAAAAGCAGATATCAATAGAAACATTACGAAATCAGGCAAAGTATAAAGTGAGTGATAGAATTAGACATTTTCAACAGGGTTGAGTTTGAATATATAAATTAGGAAAAAAACAAATATGTAGTCACCAATAGGATTGACAATTGACAGCATTAGGCAACCTGGACATGGATGTTTTTAGAAATCCATGTTCACTTTCCATTTAGGCTTTGGTACAATCATAAGTGTGACCTTTCCATTTTTTGTCCAGAATATTACTGTGATAATGAGGTGACATGAGTATTTCTTTCACCATTTCTGGGAGCAATATATTGAAGATGTAAAATGAGAATCGGGGGTACAAAGAGGTGTACCCTGTTTCTAGGAACATAGAAAAAAAGCATGAATAGACCATACTGTGAATAAATAATATAACTTTTTTGAACTTTAAATAATGAATTGAACTGATATCTGAAAAATTAAAGGGAATCGTATATTGATATACAATCATTCATTCCAACCAGGTATATATGTAATGGAAATATTTGTGTTTAGGTTTATCATAAAGAGTGTGTGAGTTTTGCTTCAAAATGATTATGGAAATTCAAAATAATGTGTTTGGAAAGAAGTCTCATGAAAAGACCAGTCAAGAATACCCTGACAATACATGTGTTCTGAAGTAAGAAGTGGTTAAAGTTGAAACAAATGCTTATTAATTTGTGAACTTGTGGATGAAATGTATATCCTGTGATGTGCAAAAACTGAAGAAACAATAATGTACCAGTGTCGAATACAAATGAATGACAAATTACATATCATGTCCCATAGGAGTCTACTTGCATTGATGTTAGACTGGGTCAGTTACTGTAGAATAATTAGGATTTGTATGCACCATTCACTGAAGTTAGTTTTCAGTACTAGGAAACAAATATGTATTTCAGGTGGATGAATATTTCTGATTATCATCTTGTGAAAAGTGGATTATAAATCCACATACATGAACATGAATGAATTTAGAGAGTGTATATTAGACACATATATTTCATATTTTGAAAAATTCGCAGAGTATATCTATATCTATATCTGTATATACACACACACACACACAACACTCACAGACATTAAAAAGTACCAAAATAAATGCCAATCGAAATTCATCAGTAAATATGTATCATCCACAAATGCAAAAATATTTATTTTACTGAACATGAGTTAATGTATAATGTTGTTCTACTAGGACGCTCTCCTATAGGTTGAATTTTCATTTCCAACAGCATTTAGGAGGAGTGAACTCTTCTCACAATTTGTATCTGCCAAGACAGCCACCTCACAAAAATGTACGTGTGATACCTGGTAGGATTCTATATATGCATATAAATATACATGTGTGAATAGGCTACAGAAAAGGGAAATAAGAATTCACATATTTGTTAAGCTTAAAAACACATGGAGAATATTTCAAATAAATTTGACTAGATTTAGAACTCCTACCTTATATAATGCAAATGTCAAGTCCAACTATACAACATGTCTCCTCTGAAGTACTTGTATTTCGAATGTGTTGGGCTAATTTTCTCCATTATATTAGGATGAATAGTATGAGTCTACTAGGTATGGGTTAGTGTCAGGGATTCAGTACTTCGAATGGAAATTTGGAAAATGAATCCAATGTGTATGTAAAAATATGCTGCACAAATATCCTCCCGCTCTCATCCAGAACAATGCCTTGACATTACCTTCACCCCAAGTAAGACACAATTAGAGGAGAAGAGTTACAAAATCAGTGAATACATATCTGGAATGGAAAATGCTCAGGAATGCACAACCTTGGAGGTGGTAGAGGAGTTTCCAAAACTAAGGGACAGAGTAAACACTCCACAAACATGGAGCTCTGCTGGCCTAAAAACTTTTTGAGAAACTGCCTCTGAGCTTCCACACTTGAAATATATGTAGTTTTCAGGAGATTTGGCTTCCTCTGTAGTGAGACCATCAAAGCTGGGTCTGCATCTATGTGACCTGGAGGACATGGTTTCTTATTTTCCAATGAACAAGATGAAGCAGTGCTGAATCCTCTCTTTGTAGGTAAACTGAGGCCACTGGGGACTAAGTGTCTCCCCGTGTGGACTGTGAAGCCATTTGGTCCTCTTCCACTTTTTGTGGTGTTTTTGCTGCTGCACTGTGAGTTTGGTATTTGTTTCACGAAATACTAGGAGCTAAACTGGGACACAGTGCTGGAGGGAGTTCTGTCACGTGTGGTGGGTCAGGGTCTGCAAGAGAATGCACCAACTAGGCTCCTATCTCTCACAGCTTGCCCCATTGCCCCCTTGTCCATATCAACCTGATTCTTAATTTTCCTCTGAAAACTCTCCATATAACAAGATGCCTTTACATATAAGGGTCTGTTGGCTGCACCATGTCAGTTACAAGCCATTTGGAATCCAATGGTAGATCCACATGGCCCTACCACGGATGTTTTAGCAAACACCTCCCCACCACTGCTCTAGACCCACTACTCAGCAGGCTCCAAATTTCTGGCATCTCTGTTCTACACCATTTTCATGAAACTCAGTAAATCAAGGCACTGTCTGGTATACTCATGATCAGCAACAGGACATCCAATGTTTCTCCAGTGCCACCTGGTCATAGGAATTTCAAAAATTTCATGGTATTTATCTAGCCATTTTTCAACCATGAAGTTGGAGGCACTGTGGGTTTCAGTTCATTCAGCAAACATTAAATGGTGAGGAAGCTCATTTCAATTAAATCTCTGGAGAACTCTCACAGGCACGGCTTCCCAAAGAGTGGACAAAAGGTCACATTAGGCCAGGCCCATTGAGGTCTACAATGTGAGGTCCATGTGTGTTTTGACTCTCAACTATGGCTGCCATTTCTTTAAGAATAAAATCATGTGATATCCTTGCTGAGATTCCCAGGCCTCTGTGGAAATCCACCCGGGGCCTAGGTCTCAGTTTCCACGAGCGACTTTCATGCGTGGCCTCTTAAAATCCCAACAAAATTCATGGCAATGCTTCTCTGAGTTCAGTTCCAAAACCCAGTCTCTAAGGGGAATCACACCAGAGTTCAAGCCCACGTGGACCCAGTCATTTTTTCCAATGCCACACAAATGACCAAAATTAAAACCAAAACACTCCCACATGGCCCTCATCTTATTTCATATAGTCAATCATCTTAACCTCTGGCTGGAGGTTTCCATGAGGGGCGCAGCCCAAGACAGTGTCCAAAATCAGCTCGTTTGCCCCTCATTTGTCTAAAGTCAGGGTAGCCTGGACACCGTTTCTGTGAACCAGGAGTGAACAAATAAGCCTGCCGTTAATACTTCTGTGTTTCTCCAATTTGAGGCCTACTGATTTTAGGTATCGATTCTTTAGGTGATTTAGAGTCATGCGAAAACACAAGCACCTCTGCAGGGCTTTGAAGAACTCATTTGACCCAAAGAATCCCTATTGTCATTTGATGGAGTGCAGGAACCTAACAGAGGAAGGCAAGAGACTTCATCCACAATGAATGATATTTTTTGCCATTTTGGTTTTGGAAGCTCACGTGGGATCATTCTTAAGATCCATCAGGTGCTGAGAATCTAAGTCACAGCCACACACAGGTCCAAGAGGCTGATAAAGAGCCACAGGTGAGGCCCATTCATTTCCATTTGAAAACTGTTTTCTTCAGGCTTCACAAAGGGGTGGCCTGAGGCAAAGACCTTTCTGACATTCAGTGCAACACAACAATAAGTAAGCAAAAGGCCCAAAGCAGGGTTTCTGCACTGAGACTTTCCTGGTCACACTGATATCTGAGTTTTTTGAGATGCTCGCCATTCTCTTCAGCTATCCAGTACATGGCCATGTCACAGAGCTTGGAGGTGGTACATATTTTGGACACAAATCCATGAGCCTATTCTGGAGAGTGGCCAGAATTCAGGAAGAAAACAACAACTTAGAAAGATAGCAGGTGTTGCACATTGATAAGACAAGCTGCAGTCCATTCATATATTGGGCAGGATGAATTATGGGAAGATTTATACTAGACAGGACACATCCATTAATGCATTCTCTTTTCTAATGTCTACAACAACGGACACAGTGGGATACACAGAAAGAGAAACACTCGCCATGTCAAATGACCTACTAGAAACTGTCCACTCCAAACCAAACAAACCGCCTTTTCTATCTATTCTCAGAAC
Source organism: Callospermophilus lateralis (assembly GCF_048772815.1). Lineage (NCBI taxonomy): Eukaryota > Metazoa > Chordata > Mammalia > Rodentia > Sciuridae > Callospermophilus > Callospermophilus lateralis. The sequence continues at coordinate 42,578 of NW_027515357.1, read as the reverse complement.
ATGAGACAAAACAACAAACCCACACCCACTCCCACAAAGGCACCTCCTTCCCCCAAGTACGTCTGTGACTATCCGGAGTGTCCTCTGACTGGTGGGCCATACTATGTTCCCCCGAAATGGCCTGTCTTCTCTCAGATCTTGATTCCTTGACCAACTCTGTGAAGATGTCAGGAAAAAGTGGTTAGCCACTACCTGTTTTCTCAGAAAAGGTCCATCTTCAGAGCTCTCCTGGCATTAGGCCATCCTCACATCATTAGGTACCAAGAAAACTGACTCTGTCCTTGGTAAATCCAAACAAGTGAGCCCACTGGGACTGGGACTGGGACTGCCTCTGGGTGTCTGGCTTCTTGGATACCAAGTTCAGAGAGTTCCATCACCAAGGAAATGAGGTATTTCCCATTCTTTGGAACTGAATGAGGTCACTGCCTTGGCAACCACTTTGTCCTAACAGTTGCTTCCAAGGGTAACATAAGATGGAGGTTGCCAGAACTTCCTGTGACACTTTCATAAGGTAGAATGTATATCACCATTGGCACCCGGGAACAGCTCTCCACTCAGCCCTGGTTTGGTCCATCTTCTGTACAATAAGAAGAGAGAGAGGCAGATTCAGACACATCCCTTCATCCTGACCAGGTTGTTTGCCATGGAAGATGACTTTTGCTCTCTCAGGTGCTTCATACCTGCCTACAACTTCTCCAGGTACCATTTGTGCATGGACATTTGAGGTTCTCATCAGGTGGAAGGTCCCCAACTTTCCTGTATTGTAAGAACCACTCTGTCTCTGCTCTTCTGTAAATTGATTGAGGGAACAGTGTATACTTGGGGTTAAAAACAGGTTTGATTTGGATTACGAGTGATTCTGTGTGATGAATAATGGTATTGGTAGCCTGCAATATTTACAAGAATATAGAGGTGAAATATAAGTAGGAAAACAGAAATCTAGGTATGATTTGAAGCCCAGAAGGGTTTTGCCCTTGATTGGGATACTTAGCTTTGAATGATGTTCTGCAAAGATGCCTCAGATAATTCCATATACAATGGCATAGGACCTTGTACATTGGATGATTGAATTTAGAAGAGAACATCCAGTCAAAAAGGGATATTCAGTAGGATTAGGAAGATAGTCGGTAGGTTTAGGAAGAAGAGTGAGTATAGGATTTGGACCAAAAGTTCTTTAGCAATAGACTTTCGGTTGTTGAGTGAATGTAAGTGTCAGCACATATGAAGAGTCAGTCACTATGTTGAACTGGGGAAAATATGTAGAAAAGCAGATATCAATAGAAACATTACGAAATCAGGCAAAGTATAAAGTGAGTGATAGAATTAGACATTTTCAACAGGGTTGAGTTTGAATATATAAATTAGGAAAAAAACAAATATGTAGTCACCAACAGGATTGACAATTGACAGCATTAGGCAACCTGGACATGGATGTTTTTAGAAATCCATGTTCACTTTCCATTTAGGCTTTGGTACAATCATAAGTGTGACCTTTCCATTTTTTGTCCAGAATATTACTGTGATAATGAGGTGACATGAGTATTTCTTTCACCATTTCTGGGAGCAATATATTGAAGATGTAAAATGAGAATCGGGGGTACAAAGAGGTGTACCCTGTTTCTAGGAACATAGAGAAAAAGCATGAATAGACCATACTGTGAATAAATAATATAACTTTTTTGAACTTTAAATAAGGAATTGAACTGATATCTGAAAAATTAAAAGAAATCGTATATTGATATACAATCATTCATTCCAACCAGGTATATATGTAATGGAAATATTTGTGTTTAGGTTTATCATAAAGAGTGTGTGAGTTTTGCTTCAAAATGATTATGGAAATTCAAAATAATGTGTTTGGAAAGAAGTCTCATGAAAAGACCAGTCAAGAATACCCTGACAATACATGTGTTCTGAAGCAAGAAGTGGTTAAAGTTGAAACAAATGCTTATTAATTTGTGAACTTGTGGATGAAATGTATATCCTGTGATGTGCAAAAACTGAAGAAACAATAATGTACCAGTGTCGAATACAAATGAATGACAAATTACATATCATGTCCCATAGGAGTCTACTTGCATTGATGTTAGACTGGGTCAGTTACTGTAGAATAACTAGGATTTGTATGCACCATTCACTGAAGTTAGTTTTCAGTACTAGGAAACAAATATGTATTTCAGGTGGATGAATATTTCTGATTATAATCTTGTGAAAAGTGGATTATAAATCCACATACATGAACATGAATTAATTTAGAGAGTGTATATTAGACACATATATTTCATATTTTGAAAAATTTGCAGAGTATATCTATATCTATATCTGTATATACACACACACACACACAACACTCACAGACATTAAAAAGTACCAATATAAATGCCAATCGAAATTCATAAGTAAATATGTATCATCCACAAATGCAAAAATATTTATTTTACTGAACATGAGTTAATGTATAATGTTGTTCTACTAGGACGCTCTCCTATAGGTTGAATTTTCATTTCCAACAGCATTTAGGAGGAGTGAACTCTTCTCACAATTTGTATCTGCCAAGACAGCCACCTCACAAAAAATGTACGTGTGATACCTGGTAGGATTCTATATATGCATATAAATATACATGTGTGAATAGGCTACAGAAAAGGGAAATAAGAATTCACATATTTGTTAAGCTTAAAAACACATGGAGAATATTTCAAATAAATTTGACTAGATTTAGAACTCCTACCTTATATAATGCAAATGTCAAGTCCAACTATACAACATGTCTCCTCTGAAGTACTTGTATTTCTAATGTGTTGGGCTAATTTTCTCCATTTTATTAGGATGAATAGTCTGAGTCTACTAGGTATGGGTTAGTGTCAGGGATTCAGTACTTCGAATGGAAATTTGGAAAATGAATCCAATGTGTATGTAAAAATATGCTGCACAAATATCCTCCCGCTCTCATCCAGAACAATGCCTTGACATTACCTTCACCGCAAGTAAGACACAATTAGAGGAGAAGAGTTACAAAATCAGTGAATACATATCTGGAATGGAAAATGCTCAGGAGTTCACAACCTTGGAGGTGGTAGAGGAGTTTCCAAAACTAAGGGACAGGGTAAACACTCCACAACCATGGAGCTCTGCTGGCCTAAAAACTTTTTGAGAAACTGCCTCTGAGCTTCCACACTTGAAATATATGTAGTTTTCAGGAGATTTGGCTTCCTCTGTAGTGAGACCATCAAAGTTGGGTCTGCATCTATGTGACCTGGAGGACATGGTTTCTTATTTTCCAATGAACAAGATGAAGCAGTGCTGAATCCTCTCTTTGTAGGTAAACTGAGGCCACTGGGGACTAAGTGTCTCCCCGTGTGGACTGTGAAGCCATTTGGTCCTCTTCCACTTTTTGTGGTGTTTTTGCTGCTGCACTGTGAGTTTGGTATTTGTTTCACGAAATACTAGGAGCTAAACTGGGACACAGTGCTGGAGGGAGTTCTGTCACGTGTGGTGGGTCAGGGTCTGCAAGAGAATGCACCAACTAGGCTCCTATCTCTCACAGCTCGCCCATTGCCCCCTTGTCCATATCAACCTGATTCTTAATTTTTCTCTGAAAACTCTCCATATAACAAGATGCCTTTACATATAAGGGTCTGTTGGCTGCACCATGTCAGTTACAAGCCATTTGGAATCCAATGGTAGATCCACTGGCCCTACCACGGATGTTTTAGCAAACACCTCCCCACCACTGCTCTAGACCCACTACTCAGCAGGCTCCAAATTTCTGGCATCTCTGTTCTACACCATTTTCATGAAACTCAGTAAATCAAGGCACTGTCTGGTATACTCATGATCAGCAACAGGACATCCAATGTTTCTCCAGTGCCACCTGGTCATAGAATTTCAAAAATTTCATGGTATTTATCTAGCCATTTTTCAACCATGAAGTTGGAGGCACTGTGGGTTTCAGTTCATTCAGCAAACATTAAATGGTGAGGCAGCTCATTTCAATGAAATCTCTGGAGAACTCTCACAGGCACGGCTTCCCAAAGAGTGGACAAAAGGTCACATTAGGCCAGGCCCATTGAGGTCTACAATGTGAGGTCCATGTGTGTTTTGACTCTCAACTATGGCTGCCATTTCTTTAAGAATAAAATCATGTGATATCCTTGCTGAGATTCCCAGGCCTCTGTGGAAATCCACCCGGGGCCTAGGTCTCAGTTTCCACGAGCGACTTTCATGCGTGGCCTCTTAAAATCCCAACAAAATTCATGGCAATGCTTCTCTGAGTTCAGTTCCAAAACCCAGTCTCTAAGGGGAATCACACCAGAGTTCAAGCTCACGTGGACCCAGTCATTTTTTCCAATGCAACACAAATGACCAAAATTAAAACCAAAACACTCCCACATGGCCTTCATCTTATTCCATATAGTCAATCATCTTAACCTCTGGCTGGAGGTTTCCATGAGGGGCGCAGCCCAAGACAGTGTCCAAAATCAGCTCGTTTGCCCCTCATTTGCCTAAAGTCAGGGTAGCCTGGACACCGTTTCTCTGAAACAGGAGCGAACAAATAAGCCTGCCGTTAATACTTCTTTGTTTCTCCAATTTGAGGCCTACTGATTTTAGGTATCGATTCTTTAGGTGATTTAGAGTCATGCGAAAACACAAGCACCTCTGCAGGGCTTTGAAGAACTCATTTGACCCAAAGAATCCCTATTGTCATTTGATGGAGTGCAGGAACCTAACAGAGGAAGGCAAGAGACTTCATCCACAATGAATGATATTTTTTGACATTTTGGTTTTGGAAGCTCACATGGGATCATTCTTAAGATCCATCAGGTGCTGAGAATCTAAGTCACAGCCACACACAGGTCCAAGAGGCTGATAAAGAGCCACAGGTGAGGCCCATTCATTTCCATTTGAAAACTGTTTTCTTCAGGCTTCACAAAGGGGTGGCCTGAGGCAAAGACCTTCCTGACATTCAGTGCAACACAACAATAAGTAAGCAAAAGGCCCAAAGCAGGGTTTCTGCACTGAGACTTTCCTGGTCACACTGATATCTGAGTTTTTTGAGATGCTCGCCATTCTCTTCAGCTATCCAGTACATGGCCATGTCACAGAGCTTGGAGGTGGTACATATTTTGGACACAAATCCATGAGCCTATTCTGGAGAGTGGCCAGAATTCAGGAAGAACACAACAACTTAGAAAGATAGCAGGTGTTGCACATTGATAAGACAAGCTGCAGTCCATTCATATATTGGGCAGGATGAATTATGGGAAGATTTATACTAGACAGGACACATCCATTAATGCATTCTCTTTTCTAATGTCTACAACAACGGACACAGTGGGATACACAGAAAGAGAAACACTCGCCATGTCAAATGACTTACTAGAAACTGTCCACTCCAAACCAAACAAACCGCCTTTTCAATCTATTCTCAGAACATGAGACAAAACAACAAACCCACACCCACTCCCACAAAGGCACCTCCTTACTCCAAACCAAACAAACCGCCTTTTCTATCTATTCTCAGAACATGAGACAAAACAACAAACCCACACCCACTCCCACAAAGGCACCTCCTTACCCAAGTACGTCTGTGACTATCCCGAGTGTCCTCTGACTGGTGGGCCATACTATGTTCCCCCGAAATGGCCTGTCTTCTCTCAGATCTTGATTCCTTGACCAACTCTGTGAAGATGTCAGGAAAAAGTGGTTAGCCACTACCTGCTTTCTCAGGAAAGGTCCATCTTCAGAGCTCTCCTGGCATTTGGCCATCCTCACATCATTAGGTACCAAGAAAACTGACTCTGTCCTTGGTAAATCCAAACAAGTGAGCCCACTGGGACTGGGACTGGGACTGCCTCTGGGTGTCTGGCTTCTTGGATACCAAGTTCACAGAGTTCCATCACCAAGGAAATGAGGTATTTCACATTCTTTGGAACTGAATGAGGTCACTGCCTTGGCAACCACTTTGTCCTAACAGTTGCTTCCAAGGGTAACATAAGATGGAGGTTGCCAGAACTTCCTGTGACACTTTCATAAGGTAGAATGTATATCACCATTGGCACCCGGGAACAGCTCTCCACTCAGCCCTGGTTTGGTCCATCTTCTGTACAATAAGAAGAGAGAGAGGCAGATTCAGACACATCCCTTCATCCTGACCAGGTTGTTTGCCATGGAAGATGACTTTTGCTCTCTCAGGTGCTTCATACCTGCCTACAACTTCTCCAGGTACCATTTGTGCATGGACATTTGAGGTTCTCATCAGGTTGAAGGTCCCCAACTTTCCTGTATTGTAAGAACCACTCTGTCTCTGCTCTTCTGTAAAATGATTGAGGGAACAGTGTATACTTGGGGTTAAAAACAGGTTTGATTTGGATTACGAGTGATTCTGTGTGATGAATAATGGTATTGGGAACCTGCAATATTTACAAGAATATAGAGGTGAAATATAAGTAGGAAAACAGAAATCTAGGTATGATTTGAAGCCCAGAAGGGTTTTGCCCTTGATTGGGATACTTAGCTTTGAATGATGTTCTGCAAAGATGCCTCAGATAATTCCATATACAATGGCATAGGACCTTGTACATTGGATGATTGAATTTAGAAGAGAACATCCAGTCAAAAAGGGATATTCAGTAGGATTAGGAAGATAGTCGGTAGGTTTAGGAAGAAGAGTGAGTATAGGATTTGGACCAAAAGTTCTTTAGCAATAGACTTTCGGTTGTTGAGTGAATGTAAATGTCAGCACATATGAAGAGTCAGTCACTATGTTGAACTGGGGAAAATATGTAGAAAAGCAGATATCAATAGAAACATTACGAAATCAGGCAAAGTATAAAGTGAGTGATAGAATTAGACATTTTCAACAGGGTTGAGTTTGAATATATAAATTAGGAAAAAAACAAATATGTAGTCACCAATAGGATTGACAATTGACAGCATTAGGCAACCTGGACATGGATGTTTTTAGAAATCCATGTTCACTTTCCATTTAGGCTTTGGTACAATCATAAGTGTGACCTTTCCATTTTTTGTCCAGAATATTACTGTGATAATGAGGTGACATGAGTATTTCTTTCACCATTTCTGGGAGCAATATATTGAAGATGTAAAATGAGAATCGGGGGTACAAAGAGGTGTACCCTGTTTCTAGGAACATAGAGAAAAAGCATGAAAAAACCATATTGTGAATAAATAGTATAACTTTTTTGAACTTTAAACAATGAATTGAACTGATATCTGAAAAATTAAAGGAAATCGTATATTGATATACAATCATTCATTCCAACCAGGTATATATGTAATGGAAATATTTGTGTTTAGGTTTATCATAAAGAGTGTGGGAGTTTTGCTTCAAAATGATTATGGAAATTCAAAATAATGTGTTTGGAAAGAAGTCTCATGAAAAGACCAGTCAAGAATACCCTGACAATACATGTGTTCTGAAGCAAGAAGTGGTTAAAGTTGAAACAAATGCTTATTAATTTGTGAACTTGTGGATGAAATGTATATCCTGTGATGTGCAAAAACTGAAGAAACAATAATGTACCAGTGTCGAATACAAATGAATGACAAATTACATATCATGTCCCATAGGAGTCTACTTGCATTGATGTTAGACTGGGTCAGTTACTGTAGAATAATTAGGATTTGTATGCACCATTCACTGAAGTTAGTTTTCAGTACTAGGAAACAAATATGTATTTCAGGTGGATGAATATTTCTGATTATAATCTTGTGAAAAGTGGATTATAAATCCACATACATGAACATGAATGAATTTAGAGAGTGTATATTAGACACATATATTTCATATTTTGAAAAATTTGCAGAGTACATCTATATCTATATCTGTATATACACACACACACACACACAACACTCACAGACATTAAAAAGTACCAATATAAATGCCAATCGAAATTCATCAGTAAATATGTATCATCCACAAATGCAAAAATATTTATTTTACTGAACATGAGTTAATGTATAATGTTGTTCTACTAGGACGCTCTCCTATAGGTTGAATTTTCATTTCCAACAGCATTTAGGAGGAGTGAACTCTTCTCACAATTTGTATCTGCCAAGACAGCCACCTCACAAAAATGTACGTGTGATACCTGGTAGGATTCTATATATGCATATAAATATACATGTGTGAATAGGCTACAGAAAAGGGAAATAAGAATTCACATATTTGTTAAGCTTAAAAACACATGGAGAATATTTCAAATAAATTTGACTAGATTTAGAACTCCTACCTTATATAATGCAAATGTCAAGTCCAACTATACAACATGTCTCCTCTGAAGTACTTGTATTTCTAATGTGTTGGGCTAATTTTCTCCATTTTATTAGGATGAATAGTCTGAGTCTACTAGGTATGGGTTAGTGTCAGGGATTCAGTACTTCGAATGGAAATTTGGAAAATGAATCCAATGTGTATGTAAAAATATGCTGCACAAATATCCTCCCGCTCTCATCCAGAACAATGCCTTGACATTACCTTCACCGCAAGTAAGACACAATTAGAGGAGAAGAGTTACAAAATCAGTGAATACATATCTGGAATGGAAAATGCTCAGGAGTTCACAACCTTGGAGGTGGTAGAGGAGTTTCCAAAACTAAGGGACAGGGTAAACACTCCACAAACATGGAGCTCTGCTGGCCTAAAAACTTTTTGAGAAACTGCCTCTGAGCTTCCACACTTAAAATATATGTAGATTTCAGGAGATTTGGCTTCCTCTGTAGTGAGACCATCATAGCTGGGTCTGCATCTATGTGACCTGGAGGACATGGTTTCTTATTTTCCAATGAACAAGATGAAGCAGTTCTGAATCCTCTCTTCGTAGGTAAACTGAGGCCACTGGGGACTAAGTGTCTCCCCGTGTGGACTGTGAAGCCATTTGGTCCTCTTCCACTTTTTGTGGTGTTTTTGCTGCTGCACTGTGAGTTTGGTATTTGTTTCACGAAATACTAGGAGCTAAACTGGGACACAGTGCTGGAGGGAGTTCTGTCACGTGTGGTGGGTCAGGGTCTCCAAGAGAATGCACCAACTAGGCTCCTATCTCTCACAGCTTGCCCCATTGCCCCCTTGTCCATATCAACCTGATTCTTAATTTTCCTCTGAAAACTCTCCATATAACAAGATGCCTTTACATATAAGGGTCTGTTGGCTGCACCATGTCAGTTACAAGTCATTTGGAATCCAATGGTAGATCCACATGGCCCTACCAGGGATGTTTTAGCAAACACCTCCCCACCACTGCTCTAGACCCACTAATCAGCAGGCTCCAAATTTCTGGCATCTCTGTTCTACACCATTTTCATGAAACTCAGTAAATCAAGGCACTGTCTGGTATACTCATGATCAGCAACAGGACATCCAATGTTTATCCAGTGCCACCTGGTCATAGGAATTTCAAAAATTTCATGGTATTTATCTAGCCATTTTTCAACCATGAAGTTTGAGGCACTGTGGGTTTCAGTTCATTCAGCAAACATTAAATGGTGAGGCAGCTCATTTCAATGAAATCTCTGGAGAACTCTCACAGGCACGGCTTCCCAAAGAGTGGACAAAAGGTCACATTAGGCCAGGCCCATTGAGGTCTACAATGTGAGGTCCATGTGTGTTTTGACTCTCAACTATGGCTGCCATTTCTTTAAGAATAAAATCATGTGATATCCTTGCTGAGATTCCCAGGCCTCTGTGGAAATCCACCCGGGGCCTAGGTCTCAGTTTCCAAGAGCGACATTCATGCGTGGCCTCTTAAAATCCCAACAAAATTCATGGCAATGCTTCTCTGAGTTCAGTTCCAAAACCCAGTCTCTAAGGGGAATCACACCAGAGTTCAAGCTCACGTGGACCCAGTCATTTTTTCCAATGCAACACAAATGACCAAAATTAAAACCAAAACACTCCCACATGGCCTTCATCTTATTCCATATAGTCAATCATCTTAACCTCTGGCTGGAGGTTTCCATGAGGGGCGCAGCCCAAGACAGTGTCCAAAATCAGCTCGTTTGCCCCTCATTTGCCTAAAGTCAGGGTAGCCTGGACACCGTTTCTCTGAAACAGGAGCGAACAAATAAGCCTGCCGTTAATACTTCTTTGTTTCTCCAATTTGAGGCCTACTGATTTTAGGTATCGATTCTTTAGGTGATTTAGAGTCATGCGAAAACACAAGCACCTCTGCAGGGCTTTGAAGAACTCATTTGACCCAAAGAATCCCTATTGTCATTTGATGGAGTGCAGGAACCTAACAGAGGAAGGCAAGAGACTTCATCCACAATGAATGATATTTTTTGCCATTTTGGTTTTGGAAGCTCACGTGGGATCATTCTTAAGATCCATCAGGTGCTGAGAATCTAAGTCACAGCCACACACAGGTCCAAGAGGCTGATAAAGAGCCACAGGTGAGGCCCATTCATTTCCATTTGAAAACTGTTTTCTTCAGGCTTCACAAAGGGGTGGCCTGAGGCAAAGACCTTCCTGACATTCAGTGCAACACAACAATAAGTAAGCAAAAGGCCCAAAGCAGGGTTTCTGCACTGAGACTTTCCTGGTCACACTGATATCTGAGTTTTTTGAGATGCTCGCCATTCTCTTCAGCTATCCAGTACATGGCCATGTCACAGAGCTTGGAGGTAGTACATATTTTGGACACAAATCCATGAGCCTATTCTGGAGAGTGGCCAGAATTCAGGAAGAAAACAACAACTTAGAAAGATAGCAGGTGTTGCACATTGATAAGACAAGCTGCAGTCCATTCATATATTGGGCAGGATGAATTATGGGAAGATTTATACTAGACAGGACACATCCATTAATGCATTCTCTTTTCTAATGTCTACAACAACGGACACAGTGGGATACACAGAAAGAGAATCACTCGCCATGTCAAATGACTTACTAGAAACTGTCCACAACAAACCAAACAAACCACCTTTTCTATCTATTCTCAGAACATGAGACAAAACAACAAACCCACACCCACTCCCACAAAGGCACCTCCTTCCCCCAAGTACGTCTGTGACTATCCGGAGTGTCCTCTGACTGGTGGGCCATACTATGTTCCCCCGAAATGGCCTGTCTTCTCTCAGATCTTGATTCCTTGACCAACTCTGTGAAGATGTCAGGAAAAAGTGGTTAGCCACTACCTGTTTTCTCAGGAAAGGTCCATCTTCAGAGCTCTCCTGGCATTTGGCCATCCTCACATCATTAGGTACCAAGAAACCTGACTCTGTCCTTGGTAAATCCAAACAAGTGAGCCCACTGGGACTGGGACTGGGACTGCCTCTGGGTGCCTGGCTTCTTGGATACCAAGTTCAGAGAGTTCCATCACCAAGGAAATGAGGTATGTCACATTCTTTGGAACTGAATGAGGTCACTGCCTTGGCAACCACTTTGTCCTAACAGTTGCTTCCAAGGGTAACATAAGATGGAGGTTGCCAGAACTTCCTGTGACACTTTCATAAGGTAGAATGTATATCACCATTGGCACCCGGGAACAGCTCTCCACTCAGCCCTGGTTTGGTCCATCTTCTGTACAATAAGAAGAGAGAGAGGCAGATTCAGACACATCCCTTCATCCTGACCAGGTTGTTTGCCATGGAAGATGACTTTTGCTCTCTCAGGTGCTTCATACCTGCCTACAACTTCTCCAGGTACCATTTGTGCATGGACATTTGAGGTTCTCATCAGGTTGAAGGTCCCCAACTTTCCTGTATTGTAAGAACCACTCTGTCTCTGCTCTTCTGTAAAATGATTGAGGGAACAGTGTATACTTGGGGTTAAAAACAGGTTTGATTTGGATTACGAGTGATTCTGTGTGATGAATAATGATATTGGGAACCTGCAATATTTACAAGAATATAGAGGTGAAATATAAGTAGGAAAACAGAAATCTAGGTATGATTTGAAGCCCAGAAGGGTTTTGCCCTTGATTGGGATACTTAGCTTTGAATGATGTTCTGCAAAGATGCCTCAGATAATTCCATATACAATGGCATAGGACCTTGTACATTGGATGATTGAATTTAGAAGAGAACATCCAGTCAAAAAGGGATATTCAGTAGGATTAGGAAGATAGTCGGTAGGTTTAGGAAGAAGAGTGAGTATAGGATTTGGACCAAAAGTTCTTTAGCAATAGACTTTCGGTTGTTGAGTGAATGTAAATGTCAGCACATATGAAGAGTCAGTCACTATGTTGAACTGGGGAAAATATGTAGAAAAGCAGATATCAATAGAAACATTACGAAATCAGGCAAAGTATAAAGTGAGTGATAGAATTAGACATTTTCAACAGGGTTGAGTTTGAATATATAAATTAGGAAAAAAACAAATATGTAGTCACCAATAGGATTGACAATTGACAGCATTAGGCAACCTGGACATGGATGTTTTTAGAAATCCATGTTCACTTTCCATTTAGGCTTTGGTACAATCATAAGTGTGACCTTTCCATTTTTTGTCCAGAATATTACTGTGATAATGAGGTGACATGAGTATTTCTTTCACCATTTCTGGGAGCAATATATTGAAGATGTAAAATGAGAATCGGGGGTAAAAAGAGGTGTACCCTGTTTCTAGGAACATAGAGAAAAAGCATGAAAAGACCATACTGTGAATAAATAATATAACTTTTTTGAACTTTAAACAATGAATTGAACTGATATCTGAAAAATTAAAGGAAATCGTATATTGATATACAATCATTCATTCCAACCAGGTATATATGTAATGGAAATATTTGTGTTTAGGTTTATCATAAAGAGTGTGGGAGTTTTGCTTCAAAATGATTATGGAAATTCAAAATAATGTGTTTGGAAAGAAGTCTCATGAAAAGACCAGTCAAGAATACCCTGACAATACATGTGTTCTGAAGCAAGAAGTGGTTAAAGTTGAAACAAATGCTTATTAATTTGTGAACTTGTGGATGAAATGTATATCCTGTGATGTGCAAAAACTGAAGAAACAATAATGTACCAGTGTCGAATACAAATGAATGACAAATTACATATCATGTCCCATAGGAGTCTACTTGCATTGATGTTAGACTGGGTCAGTTACTGTAGAATAATTAGGATTTGTATGCACCATTCACTGAAGTTAGTTTTCAGTACTAGGAAACAAATATGTATTTCAGGTGGATGAATATTTCTGATTATCATCTTGTGAAAAGTGGATTATAAATCCACATACATGAACATGAATGAATTTAGAGAGTGTATATTAGACACATATATTTCATATTTTGAAAAATTTGGAGAGTATATCTATATCTATATCTATACCTATACACACACACACACACAACTCACAGACATTAAAAATTACCAATATAAATGCCAATCGAAATTCATCAGTAAATATGTATCATCCACAAATGCAAAAATATTTATTTTACTGAACATGAGTTAATGTATAATGTTGTTCTACTAGGACGCTCTCCTATAGGTTGAATTTTCATTTCCAACAGCATTTAGGAGGAGTGAACTCTTCTCACAATTTGTATCTGCCAAGACAGCCACCTCACAAAAATGTACGTGTGATAAATGGTAGGATTCTATATATGCATATAAATATACATGTGTGAATAGGCTACAGAAAAGGGAAATAAGAATTCACATATTTGTTAAGCTTAAAAACACATGGAGAATATTTCAAATAAATTTGACTAGATTTACAACTCCTACCTTATATAATGCAAATGTCAAGTCCAACTATACAACATGTCTCCTCTGAAGTACTTGTATTTCGAATGTGTTGGGCTAATTTTCTCCATTATATTAGGATGAATAGTCTGAGTCTACTAGGTATGGGTTAGTGTCAGGTATTCAGTACTTCGAATGGAAATTTGGAAAATGAATCCAATGTGTATGTAAAAATATGCTGCACAAATATCCTCCCGCTCTCATCCAGAACAATGCCTTGACATTACCTTCACCCCAAGTAAGACACAATTAGAGGAGAAGAGTTACAAAATCAGTGAATACATATCTGGAATGGAAAATGCTCAGGAGTTCACAACCTTGGAGGTGGTAGAGGAGTTTCCAAAACTAAGGGACAGGGTAAACACTCCACAAACATGGAGCTCTGCTGGCCTAAAAACTTTTTGAGAAACTGCCTCTGAGCTTCCACACTTGAAATATATGTAGTTTTCAGGAGATTTGACTTCCTCTGTAGTGAGACCATCAAAGCTGGGTCTGCATCTATGTGACCTGGAGGCCATGGTTTCTTATTTTCCAATGAACAAGTTGAAGCAGTGCTGAATCCTCTCTTTGTAGGTAAACTGAGGCCACTGGGGACTAAGTGTCTCCCCGTGTGGACTGTGAAGCCATTTGGTCCTCTTCCACTTTTTGTGGTGTTTTTGCTGCTGCACTGTGAGTTTGGTATTTGTTTCACGAAATACTAGGAGCTAAACTGGGACACAGTGCTGGAGGGAGTTCTGTCACGTGTGGTGGGTCAGGTTCTGCAAGAGAATGCACCAACTAGGCTCCTATCTCTCACAGCTTGCCCCATTGCCCCCTTGTCCATATCAACCTGATTCTTAATTTTCCTCTGAAAACTCTCCATATAACAAGATGCCTTTACATATAAGGGTCTGTTGGCTGCACCATGTCAGTTACAAGCCATTTGGAATCCAATGGTAGATCCACATGGCCCTACCACGGATGTTTTATCAAACACCTCCCCACCACTGCTCTAGACCCACTACTCAGCAGGCTCCAAATTTCTGGCATCTCTGTTCTACACCATTTTCATGAAACTCAGTAAATCAAGGCACTGTCTGGTATACTCATGATCAGCAACAGGACATCCAATGTTTCTCCAGTGCCACCTGGTCATAGGAATTTCAAAAATTTCATGGTATTTATCTAGCCATTTTTCAAGCATGAAGTTGGAGGCACTGTGGGTTTCAGTTCATTCAGCAAACATTAAATGGTGAGGAAGCTCATTTCAATGAAATCTCTGGAGAACTCTCACAGGCATGGCTTCCCAAAGAGTGGACAAAAGGTCACATTAGGCCAGGCCCATTGAGGTCTACAATGTGAGGTCCATGTGTGTTTTGACTCTCAACTATGGCTGCCATTTCTTTAAGAATAAAATCATGTGATATCCTTGCTGAGATTCCCAGGCCTCTGTGGAAATCCACCCGGGGCCTAGGTCTCAGTTTCCAAGAGCGACTTTCATGCGTGGCCTCTTAAAATCCCACCAAATTCATGGCAATGCTTCTCTGAGTTCAGTTCCAAAACCCAGTCTCTAAGGGGAATCACACCAGAGTTCAAGCTCACGTGGACCCAGTCATTTTTTCCAATGCAACACAAATGACCAAAATTAAAACCAAAACACTCCCACATGGCCTTCATCTTATTCCATATAGTCAATCATCTTAACCTCTGGCTGGAGGTTTCCATGAGGGGCGCAGCCCAAGACAGTGTCCAAAATCAGCTCGTTTGCCCCTCATTTGCCTAAAGTCAGGGTAGCCTGGACACCGTTTCTCTGAAACAGGAGCGAACAAATAAGCCTGCCGTTAATACTTCTTTGTTTCTCCAATTTGAGGCCTACTGATTTTAGGTATCGATTCTTTAGGTGATTTAGAGTCATGCGAAAACACAAGCACCTCTGCAGGGCTTTGAAGAACTCATTTGACCCAAAGAATCCCTATTGTCATTTGATGGAGTGCAGGAACCTAACAGAGGAAGGCAAGAGACTTCATCCACAATGAATGACATTTTTTGCCATTTTGGTTTTGGAAGCTCACGTGGGATCATTCTTAAGATCCATCAGGTGCTGAGAATCTAAGTCACAGCCACACACAGGTCCAAGAGGCTGATAAAGAGCCATGGGTGAGGCCCATTCATTTCCATTTGAAAACTGTTTTCGTCTGGCTTCACAAAGGGGTGGCCTGAGGCAAAGACCTTCCTGACATTCAGTGCAACACAACAATAAGTAAGCAAAAGGCCCAAAGCAGGGTTTCTGCACTGAGACTTTCCTGGTCACACTGATATCTGAGTTTTTTGAGATGCTCGCCATTCTCTTCAGCTATCCAGTACATGGCCATGTCACAGAGCTTGGAGGTGGTACATATTTTGTACACAAATCCATGAGCCTATTCTGGAGAGTGGCCAGAATTCAGGAAGAAAACAACAACTTAGAAAGATAGCAGGTGTTGCACATTGATAAGACAAGCTGCAGTCCATTCATATATTGGGCAGGATGAATTATGGGAAGATTTATACTAGACAGGACACATCCATTAATGCATTCTCTTTTCTAATGTCTACAACAACGGACACAGTGGGATACACAGAAAGAGAAACACTCGCCATGTCAAATGACTTACTAGAAACTGTCCACTCCAAACCAAACAAACTGCCTTTTCTATCTATTCTCAGAACATGAGACAACACAAAACCCGCACCCACTCCCACAAAGGCACCTGCTTCCCCCAAGTACATCTGTGACTATCCGGAGTGTCCTCTGACTGGTGGGCCATACTATGTTCCCCCGAAATGGCCTGTCTTCTCTCAGATCTTGATTCCTGGACCAACTCTGTGAAGATGTCAGGAAAAAGTGGTTAGCCACTACCTGTTTTCTCAGGAAAGGTCCATCTTCAGAGCTCTCCTGGCATTTGGCCATGCTCACATCATTAGGTACCAAGAAAACTGACTCTGTCCGTGGTAAATCCAAACAAGTGAGCCCACTGGGACTGGGACTGGGACTGCCTCTGGGTGTCTGGCTTCTTGGATACCAATTTCAGAGAGTTCCATCACCAAGGAAATGAGGTATTTCACATTCTTTGGAACTGAATGAGGTCACTGCCTTGGCAACCACTTTGTCCTAACAGTTGCTTCCAAGGGTAACATAAGATGGAGGTTGCCAGAACTTCCTGTGACACTTTCATAAGGTAGAATGTATATCACCATTGGCACCCGGAAACAGCTCTCCACTCAGCCCTGGTTTGGTCCATCTTCTGTACAATAAGAAGAGAGAGAGGCAGATTCAGACACATCCCTTCATCCTGACCAGGTTGTTTGCCATGGAAGATGACTTTTGCTCTCTCAGGTGCTTCATACCTGCCTACAACTTCTCCAGGTACCATTTGTGCATGGACATTTGAGGTTCTCATCAGGTTGAAGGTCCCCAACTTTCCTGTATTGTAAGAACCACTCTGTCTCTGCTCTTCTGTAAAATGATTGAGGGAACAGTGTATACTTGGGGTTAAAAACAGGTTTGATTTGGATTACGAGTGATTCTGTGTGATGAATAATGGTATTGGGAACCTGCAATATTTACAAGAATATAGAGGTGAAATATAAGTAGGAAAACAGAAATCTAGGTATGATTTGAAGCCCAGAAGGGTTTTGCCCTTGATTGGGATACTTAGCTTTGAATGATGTTCTGCAAAGGTGCCTCAGATAATTCGATATACAATGGCATAGGACCTTGTACATTGGATGATTGAATTTAGAAGAGAACATCCAGTCAAAAAGGGATATTCAGTAGGATTAGGAAGATAGTCGGTAGGTTTAGGAAGAAGAGTGAGTGTAGGATTTGGACCAAAAGTTCTTTAGCAATAGACTTTCGGTTGTTGAGTGAATGTAAATGTCAGCACATATGAAGAGTCAGTCACTATGTTGAACTGGGGAAAATATGTAGAAAAGCAGATATCAATAGAAACATTACGAAATCAGGCAAAGTATAAAGTGAGTGATAGAATTAGACATTTTCAACAG
This sequence comes from Callospermophilus lateralis, assembly GCF_048772815.1. Classification (NCBI taxonomy): domain Eukaryota; kingdom Metazoa; phylum Chordata; class Mammalia; order Rodentia; family Sciuridae; genus Callospermophilus; species Callospermophilus lateralis. The sequence goes on along the minus strand of NW_027515357.1, from coordinate 24,839 downwards.
GGTTGAGTTTGAATATATAAATTAGGAAAAAAACAAATATGTAGTCACCAATAGGATTGACAATTGACAGCATTAGGCAACCTGGACATGGATGTTTTTAGAAATCCATGTTCACTTTCCATTTAGGCTTTGGTACAATCATAAGTGTGACCTTTCCATTTTTTGTCCAGAATATTACTGTGATAATGAGGTGACATGAGTATTTCTTTCACCATTTCTGGGAGCAATATATTGAAGATGTAAAATGAGAATCGGGGGTACAAAGAGGTGTACCCTGTTTCTAGGAACATAGGGAAAACGCATGAATAGACCATACTGTGAATAAATAATATAACTTTTTTGAACTTTAAACAATGAATTGAACTGATATCTGAAAAATTAAAGGAAATCGTATATTGATATACAATCATTCATTCCAACCAGGTATATATGTAATGGAAATATTTGTGTTTAGGTTTATCATAAAGAGTGTGTGAGTTTTGCTTCAAAATGATTATGGAAATTCAAAATAATGTGTTTGGAAAGAAGTCTCATGAAAAGACCAGTCAAGAATACCCTGACAATACATGTGTTCTGAAGCAAGAAGTGGTTAAAGTTGAAACAAATGCTTATTAATTTGTGAACTTGTGGATGAAATGTATATCCTGTGATGTGCAAAAACTGAAGAAACAATAATGTACCAGTGTCGAATACAAATGAATGACAAATTACATATCATGTCCCATAGGAGTCTACTTGCATTGATGTTAGACTGGGTCAGTTACTGTAGAATAATTAGGATTTGTATGCACCATTCACTGAAGTTAGTTTTCAGTACTAGGAAACAAATATGTATTTCAGGTGGATGAATATTTCTGATTATCATCTTGTGAAAAGTGGATTATAAATCCACATACATGAACATGAATGAATTTAGAGAGTGTATATTAGACACATATATTTCATATTTTGAAAAATTTGGAGAGTATATCTATATCTATATCTATATCTATATCTATACACACACACACACACACACACACACACACAACTCACAGACATTAAAAAGTACCAATATAAATGCCAATCGAAATTCATCACTAAATATGTATCATCCACAAATGTAAAAATATTTATTTTACTGAACATGAGTTAATGTATAATGTTGTTCTACTAGGACGCTCTCCTATAAGTTGAATTTTCATTTCCAACAGCATTTAGGAGGAGTGAACACTTCTCACAATTTGTATCTGCCAAGACAGCCACCTCACAAAAATGTACGTGTGATACCTGGTAGGATTCTATATATGCATATAAATATACGTGTGTGAAGAGACTACAGAAAAAGGAAACAAGAATTCACATATTTGTTAAGTTTAAAACACATGGAGAATATTTCAAATAAATTTGACTAGATTTATAACTCCTACCTTATATAATGCAAATGTCAACTATAAAACATGTCTCCTCTGAAGTACTTGTATTTCTAATGTGTTGGGTTAATTTTCTCCATTATATTAGGATGAATAGTCTGAGTCTACTAGGTATGGGTTAGTGTCAGGGATTCAGTATTTCGAATGGAAAATTGGAAAATGAATCCAATGTGTATGTAAATATATGCTGCACAAATATCCTCCCGCTCTCATCCAGAACAATGCCTTGACATTACCTTCACCCCAAGTAAGACACAATTAGAGGAGAAGAGTTACAAAATCAGTGAATACATATCTGGAATGGAAAATGCTCAGGAGTAAACAACCTTGGAGGTGGTAGAGGAGTTTCCAAAACTAAGGGACAGGGTAAACACTCCACAAACATGGAGCTCTGCTGGCCTAAAAACTTTTTGAGAAACTGCCTCTGAGCTTCCACACTTGAAGTATATGTTGTTTTCAGGAGATTTGGCTTCCTCTGTAGTGAGAACATCAAAGCTGGGTCTGCATCTATGTGACCTGGAGGACATGGTTTCTTATTTTCCAATGAACAAGATGAAGCTGTGCTGAATCCTCTCTTTGTAGGTAAACTGAGGCCACTGGGGACTAAGTGTCTCCCCGTGTGGACTGTGAAGCCATTTGGTCCTCTTCCACTTTTTGTGGTGTTTTTGCTGCTGCACTGTGAGTTTGGTATTTGTTTCACGAAATACTAGGAGCTAAACTGGGACACAGTGCTGGAGGGAGTTCTGTCAAGTGTGGTGGGTCAGGGTCTGCAAGAGAATGCACCAACTAGGCTCCTATCTCTCACAGCTTGCCCCATTGCCCCCTTGTCCATATCAACCTGATTCTTAATTTTCCTCTGAAAACTCTCCATATAACAAGATGCCTTTACATATAAGGGTCTGTTGGCTGCACCATGTCAGTTACAAGCCATTTGGAATCCAATGGTAGATCCACATGGCCCTACCACGGATGTTTTATCAAACACCTCCCCACCACTGCTCTAGACCCACTACTCAGCAGGCTCCAAATTTCTGGCATCTCTGTTCTACACCATTTTCATGAAACTCAGTAAATCAAGGCACTGTCTGGTATACTCATGATCAGCAACAGGACATCCAATGTTTCTCCAGTGCCACCTGGTCATAGAAATTTCAAAAATTTCATGGTATTTATCTAGCCATTTTTCAAGCATGAAGTTGGAGGCGCTGTGGGTTTCAGTTCATTCAGCAAACTTTAAATGGTGAGGAAGCTCATTTCAATGAAATATCTGGAGAACTCTCACAGGCATGGCTTTCCAAAGAGTGGACAAAAGGTCACATTAGGCCAGGCCCATTGAGGTCTACAATGTGAGGTCCATGTGTGTTTTGACTCTCAACTATGGCTGCCATTTCTTTAAGAATAAAATCATGTGATATCCTTGCTGAGATTCCCAGGCCTCTGTGGAAATCCACCCGGGGCCTAGGTCTCAGTTTCCAAGAGCGACTTTCATGCGTGGCCTCTTAAAATCCCAACAAAATTCATGGCAATGCTTCTCTGAGTTCAGTTCCAAAACCCAGTCTCTAAGGGGAATCACACCAGAGTTCAAGCCCACGTGGACCCAGTCATTTTTTCCAATGCCACACAAATGACCAAAATTAAAACCAAAACACTCCCACATGGCCCTCATCTTATTTCATATAGTCAATCATCTTAACCTCTGGCTGGAGGTTTCCATGAGGGGCGCAGCCCAAGACAGTGTCCAAAATCAGCTCGTTTGCCCCTCATTTGTCTAAAGTCAGGGTAGCCTGGACACCGTTTCTGTGAACCAGGAGTGAACAAATAAGCCGGCCGTTAATACTTCTGTGTTTCTCCAATTTGAGGCCTACTGATTTTAGGTATCCATTCTTTAGGTGATTTAGAGTCATGCGAAAACACAAGTACCTCTGCAGGGCTTTGAAGAACTCATTTGACCCAAAGAATCCCTATTGTCATTTGATGGAGTGCAGGAACCTAACAGAGGAAGGCAAGAGACTTCATCCACAATGAATGAAATTTTTTGCCATTTTGGTTTTGGAAGCTCACATGGGATCATTCTTAAGATCCATCAGGTGCTGAGAATCTAAGTCACAGCCACACACAGGCCCAAGAGGCTGATAAAGACACATCCCTTTCCAAAGCAATTAAGCAAAGAGCCACAGGTGAGGCCCATTCATTTCCATTTGAAAACTGTTTTCTTCAGGCTTCACAAAGGGGTGGCCTGAGGCAAAGACCTTCCTGACATTCAGTGCAACACAACAATAAGTAAGCAAAAGGCCCAAAGCAGGGTTTCTGCACTGAGACTTTCCTGGTCACACTGATATCTGAGTTTTCTGAGATGCTCGCCATTCTCTTCAGATATCCAGTACATGGCCATGTCACAGAGCTTGGAGGTGGTACATATTTTGGACACAAATCCATGAGCCTATTCTGGAGAGTGGCCAGAATTCAGGAAGAAAACTACAACTTAGAAAGATAGCAGGTGTTGCACATCGATAAGACAAGCTGCAGTCCATTCATATATTGGGCATGGGAAGATTTATACTAGACAGGACACATCCATTAATGCATTCTCTTTTCTAATGTCTACAACAACGGACACAGTGGGATACACAGAAAGAGAAACACTCGCCGTGTCAAATGACTTACTAGAAACTGTCCACTCCAAACCAAACAAACCGCCTTTTCTATCTATTCTCAGAACATGAGACAAAACAACAAACCCACACCCACTCCCACAAAGGCACCTCCTTCCCCCAAGTACGTCTGTGACTATCCGGAGTGTCCTCTGACTGGTGGGCCATACTATGTTCCCCCGAAATGGCCTGTCTTCTCTCAGATCTTGTTTCCTTGACCAACTCTGTGAAGATGTCAGGAAAAAGTGCTTAGCCACTACCTGTTTTCTCAGGAAAGGTCCATCTTCAGAGCTCTCCTGGCATTTGGCCATCCTCACATCATTAGGTACCAAGAAAACTGACTCTGTTTTTAGTAAATCCAAACAAGTGAGCACACTGGGACTGGGACTGGGACTGCCTCTGGGTGCCTGGCTTCTTGGATACCAAGTTCAGAGAGTTCCATCACCAAGGAAATGAGGTATGTCACATTCTTTGGAACTGAATGAGGTCACTGCCTTGGCAAAAACTTTGTCCTAACAGTTGCTTCCAAGAGTAACATAAGATGGAGGTTGCCCCTACTTCCTGTGACACTTTCATAAGGTAGAATGTATATCACCATTGGCACCCGGGAACAGCTCTCCACTCAGCCCTGGTTCGGTCCATCTTCTGTACAATAAGAAGAGAGAGAGGCAGATTCAGACACATCCCTTCATCCTGACCAGGTTGTTTGCCATGGAAGATGACTTTTGCTCTCTCAGGTGCTTCATACCTGCCTACAACTTCTCCAGGTATCATTTGTGCATGGACATTTGAGGTTCTCATCAGGTGGAAGGTCCCCAACTTTCCTGTATTGTAAGAACCACTCTGTCCCTGCTCTTCTGTAAAATGATTGAGGGAACAGTGTATACTTGGGGTTAAAAACAGGTTTGATTTGGGTTACGAGTGATTCTGTGTGATGAATAATGGTATTGGGAAACTGCAATATTTACAAGAATATAGAGGTGAAATATAAGTAGGAAAACAGAAATCTAGGTATGATTTGAAGCCCAGAAGGGTTTTGCCCTTGATTGGGATACTTAGCTTTGAATGATGTTCTGCAAAGATGCCTCAGATAATTCGATATACAATGGCATAGGACCTTGTTCATTAGATGATTGAATTTAGAGAGAACATCCAGTCAAAAAGGGATATTCAATAGGATTAGGAAGATAGTTGGTAAGTTTAGGAAGAAGAGTGAGTATAGAATTTGGACCAAAAGTTCTTTAGCAATAGACTTTCGGTTGTTGAGTGAATGTAAATGTCAGCACATATGAAGAGTCAGTCACTATGTTGAACTGGGGAAAATATGTAGAAAAGCAGATATCAATAGAAATATTAGGAAATCAGGCAAAGTATAAAGTGAGTGATAGAATTAGACATTTTCAACAGGGTTGAGTTTGAATATATAAATTAGGAAAAAAACAAATATGTAGTCACCAATAGGATTGACAATTGACAGCATTAGGCAACCTGGACATGGATGTTTTTAGAAATCCATGTTCACTTTCCATTTAGGCTTTGGTACAATCATAAGTGTGACCTTTCCATTTTTTGTCCAGAATATTACTGTGATAATGAGGTGACATGAGTATTTCTTTCACCATTTCTGGGAGCAATAAATTGAAGATGTAAAATGAGAATCGAGGTTACAAAGAGGTGTACCCTGTTTCTAGGAATATAGAGAAAAAGCATGAATAGACCATACTGTGAATAAATAATATAACTTTTTTGAACTTTAAATAATGAACTGAACTGATATCTGAAAAATTAAAGGAAATCGTATATTGATATACAATCATTCATTCCAACCAGGTATATATGTAATGGAAATATTTGTGTTTTGGTTTATCATGAAGATTGTGTGAGTTTTGCTTCAAAATGATTATGGAAATTCAAAATAATGTGTTTGGAAAGAAGTCTCATGAAAAGACCAGTCAAGAAACCCTGACAATACATGTGTTCTGAAGCAAGAAGTGGTTAAAGTTGAAACAAATGCTTATTAATTTGTGAACTTGTGGATGAAATGTATATCCTGTGATGTGCAAAAACTGAAGAAACAATAATGTACCAGTGTCGAATACAAATGAATGACAAATTACATATCATGTCCCATAGGAGTCTACTTGCATTGATGTTAGACTGGGTCAGTTACTGTAGAATAATTAGGATTTGTATGCACCATTCACTGAAGTTAGTTTTCAGTACTAGGAAACAAATATGTATTTCAGGTGGATGAATATTTCTGATTATCATCTTGTGAAAAGTGGATTATAAATCCACATACATGAACATGAATGAATTTAGAGAGTGTATATTAGACACATATATTTCATATTTTGAAAAATTTGGAGAGTATATCTATATCTATATCTATATCTATACACACACACAAACACACACACACACACAACTCACAGACATTAAAAAGTACCAATATAAATGCCAATCGAAATTCATCAGTAAATATGTATCATCCACAAATGCAAAAATATTTATTTTACTGAACATGAGCTAATGAATAATGTTGTTCTACTAGGACGCTCTCCTATAAGTTGAATTTTCATTTCCAACAGCATTTAGGAGGAGTGAACTCTTCTCACAATTTGTATCTGCCAAGACAGCCACCTCACAAAAATGTACGTGTGATACCTGGTAGGATTCTATATATGCATATAAATATACATGTGTGAATAGACTACAGAAAAAGGAAACAAAAATTCACATATTTGTTAAGTTTAAAACACATGGAGAATATTTCAAATAAATTTGACTAGATTTATAACTCCTACCTTATATAATGCAAATGTCAAGTCCAACTATACAACATGTCTCCCCTGAAGTACTTGTATTTCTAATGTGTTGGGTTAATTTTCTCCAATTTATTAGGATGAATAGTCTGAGTCTACTAGGTATGGGTTAGTGTCAGGGATTCAGTATTTCGAATGGAAAATTGGAAAATGAATCCAATGTGTATGTAAATATATGCTGCACAAATATCCTCCCGCTCTCATCCAGAACAATGCCTTGACATTACCTTCACCCCAAGTAAGACACAATTAGAGGAGAAGAGTTACAAAATCAGTGAATACATATCTGGAATGGAAAATGCTCAGGAGTTCACAACCTTGGAAGTGGTAGAGGAGTTTCCAAAACTAAGGGACAGGGTAAACACTCCACAAACATGGAGCTCTGCTGGCCTAAAAACTTTTTGAGAAACTGCCTCTGAGCTTTCACACTTGAAATATATGTTGTTTTCAGGAGATTTGGCTTCCTCTGTAGTGAGTACATCAAAGCTGGGTCTGCATCTATGTGACCTGGAGGACATGGTTTCTTATTTTCCAATGAACAAGATGAAGCAGTGCTGAATCCTCTCTTTGTAGGTAAACTGAGGCCACTGGGGACTAAGTGTCTCCCCGTGTGGACTGTGAAGCCATTTGGTCCTCTTCCACTTTTTGTGGTGTTTTTGCTGCTGCACTGTGAGTTTGGTATTTGTTTCACGAAATACTTGGAGCTAAACTGGGACACAGTGCTGGAGGGAGTTCTGTCACGTGTGGTGGGTCAGGGTCTGCAAGAGAATGCACCAACTAGGCTCCTATCTCTCACAACTTGCCCCATTGCCCCCTTGTCCATATCAACCTGATTCTTAATTTTCCTCTGAAAACACTCCATATAACAAGATGCCTTTACATATAAGGGTCTGTTGGCTGCACCATGTCAGTTACAAGCCATTTGGAATCCAATGGTAGATCCACATGGCCCTACCACGGATGTTTTATCAAACACCTCCCCACCACTGCTCTAGACCCACTACTCAGCAGGCTCCAAATTTCTGGCATCTCTGTTCTACACCATTTTCATGAAACTCAGTAAATCAAGGCACTGTCTGGTATACTCATGATCAGCAACAGGACATCCAATGTTTCTCCAGTGCCACCTGGTCATAGGAATTTCAAAAATTTCATGGTATTTATCTAGCCATTTTTCAAGCATGAAGTTGGAGGCACTGTGGGTTTCAGTTCATTCAGCAAACATTAAATGGTGAGGAAGCTCATTTCAATGAAATCTCTGGAGAACTCTCACAGGCATGGCTTCCCAAAGAGTGGACAAAAGGTCACATTAGGCCAGGCCCATTGAGGTCTACAATGTGAGGTCCATGTGTGTTTTGACTCTCAACTATGGCTGCCATTTCTTTAAGAATAAAATCATGTGATATCCTTGCTGAGATTCCCAGGCCTCTGTGGAAATCCACCCGGGGCCTAGGTCTCAGTTTCCAAGAGCGACTTTCATGTGTGGCCTCTTAAAATCCCAACAAAATTCATGGCAATGCTTCTCTGAGTTCAGTTCCAAAACCCAGTCTCTAAGGGGAATCACACCAGAGTTCAAGCCCACGTGGACCCAGTCATTTTTTCCAATGCCACTCAAATGACCAAAATTAAAACCAAAACACTCCCACATGGCCCTCATCTTATTTCACATAGTCAATCATCTTAACCTCTGGCTGGAGGTTTCCATGAGGGGCGCAGCCCAAGACAGTGTCCAAAATCAGCTCGTTTGCCCCTCATTTGTCTAAAGTCAGGGTAGCCTGGACACCGTTTCTGTGAACCAGGAGTGAACAAATAAGCCTGCCGTTAATACTTCTGTGTTTCTCCAATTTGAGGCCTACTGATTTTAGGTATCGATTCTTTAGGTGATTTAGAGTCATGCGAAAACACAAGTACCTCTGCAGGGCTTTGAAGAACTCATTTGAACCAAAGAATCCCTATTGTCATTTGATGGAGTGCAGGAACCTAACAGAGGAAGGCAAAAGACTTCATCCACAATGAATGAAATTTTTTGCCATTTTGGTTTTGGAAGCTCACATGGGATCATTCTTAAGATCCATCAGGTGCTGAGAATCTAAGTCACAGCCACACACAGGCCCAAGAGGCTGATAAAGACACATCCCTTTCCAAAGCAATTAAGCAAAGAGCCACAGGTGAGGCCCATTCATTTCCATTTGAAAACTGTTTTCATCAGGCTTCACAAAGGGGTGGCCTGAGGCAAAGACCTTCCTGACATTCAGTGCAACACAACAATAAGTAAGCAAAAGGCCCAAAGCAGGGTTTCTGCACTGAGACTTTCCTGGTCACACTGATATCTGAGTTTTCTGAGATGCTCGCCATTCTCTTCAGCTATCCAGTACATGGCCATGTCACAGAGCTTGGAGGTGGTACATATTTTGGACACAAATCCATGAGCCTATTCTGGAGAGTGGCCAGAATTCAGGAAGAAAACTACAACTTAGAAAGATAGCAGGTGTTGCACATCCATAAGACAAGCTGCAGTCCATTCATATATTGGGCATGGGAAGATTTATACTAGACAGGACACATCCATTAATGCATTCTCTTTTCTAATGTCTACAACAACGGACACAGTGGGATACACAGAAAGAGAAACACTCGCCGTGTCAAATGACTTACTAGAAACTGTCCACTCCAAACCAAACAAACCGCCTTTTCTATCTATTCTCAGAACATGAGACAAAACAACAAACCCACACCCACTCCCACAAAGGCACCTCCTTCCCCCAAGTACGTCTGTGACTATCCGGAGTGTCCTCTGACTGGTGGGCCATACTATGTTCCCCCGAAATGGCCTGTCTTCTCTCAGATCTTGTTTCCTTGACCAACTCTGTGAAGATGTCAGGAAAAAGTGCTTAGCCACTACCTGTTTTCTCAGGAAAGGTCCATCTTCAGAGCTCTCCTGGCATTTGGCCATCCTCACATCATTAGGTACCAAGAAAACTGACTCTGTTTTTAGTAAATCCAAACAAGTGAGCCCACTGGGACTGGGACTGGGACTGCCTCTGGGTGCCTGGCTTCTTGGATACCAAGTTCAGAGAGTTCCATCACCAAGGAAATGAGGTATGTCACATTCTTTGGAACTGAATGAGGTCACTGCCTTGGCAACCACTTTGTCCTAACAGTTGCTTCCAAGGGTAACATAAGATGGAGGTTGCCCCTACTTCCTGTGACACTTTCATAAGGTAGAATGTATATCACCATTGGCACCCGGGAACAGCTCTCCACTCAGCCCTGGTTCGGTCCATCTTCTGTACAATAAGAAGAGAGAGAGGCAGATTCAGACACATCCCTTCATCCTGACCAGGTTGTTTGCCATGGAAGATGACTTTTGCTCTCTCAGGTGCTTCATACCTGCCTACAACTTCTCCAGGTATCATTTGTGCATGGACATTTGAGGTTCTCATCAGGTGGAAGGTCCCCAACTTTCCTGTATTGTAAGAACCACTCTGTCCCTGCTCTTCTGTAAAATGATTGAGGGAACAGTGTATACTTGGGGTTAAAAACAGGTTTGATTTGGGTTACGAGTGATTCTGTGTGATGAATAATGGTATTGGGAACCTGCAATATTTACAAGAATATAGAGGTGAAATATAAGTAGGAAAACAGAAATCTAGGTATGATTTGAAGCCCAGAAGGGTTTTGCCCTTGATTGGGATACTTAGCTTTGAATGATGTTCTGCAAAGATGCCTCAGATAATTCGATATACAATGGCATAGGACCTTGTTCATTGGATGATTGAATTTAGAGAGAACATCCAGTCAAAAAGGGATATTCAATAGGATTAGGAAGATAGTTGGTAAGTTTAGGAAGAAGAGTGAGTATAGAATTTGGACCAAAAGTTCTTTAGCAATAGACTTTCGGTTGTTGAGTGAATGTAAATGTCAGCACATATGAAGAGTCAGTCACTATGTTGAACTGGGGAAAATATGTAGAAAAGCAGATATCAATAGAAATATTAGGAAATCAGGCAAAGTATAAAGTGAGTGATAGAATTAGACATTTTCAACAGGGTTGAGTTTGAATATATAAATTAGGAAAAAAACAAATATGTAGTCACCAATAGGATTGACAATTGACAGCATTAGGCAACCTGGACATGGATGTTTTTAGAAATCCATGTTCACTTTCCATTTAGGCTTTGGTACAATCATAAGTGTGACCTTTCCATTTTTTGTCCAGAATATTACTGTGATAATGAGGTGACATGAGTATTTCTTTCACCATTTCTGGGAGCAATAAATTGAAGATGTAAAATGAGAATCGAGGTTACAAAGAGGTGTACCCTGTTTCTAGGAATATAGAGAAAAAGCATGAATAGACCATACTGTGAATAAATAATATAACTTTTTTGAACTTTAAATAATGAACTGAACTGATATCTGAAAAATTAAAGGAAATCGTATATTGATATACAATCATTCATTCCAACCAGGTATATATGTAATGGAAATATTTGTGTTTTGGTTTATCATGAAGAGTGTGTGACGTTTGCTTCAAAATGATTATGGAAATTCAAAATAATGTGTTTGGAAAGAAGTCTCATGAAAAGACCAGTCAAGAAACCCTGACAATACATGTGTTCTGAAGCAAGAAGTGGTTAAAGTTGAAACAAATGCTTATTAATTTGTGAACTTGTGGATGAAATGTATATCCTGTGATGTGCAAAAACTGAAGAAACAATTATGTACCAGTGTCGAATACAAATGAATGACAAATTACATATCATGTCCCATAGGAGTCTACTTGCATTGATGTTAGACTGGGTCAGTTACTGTAGAATAATTAGGATTTGTATGCACCATTCACTGAAGTTAGTTTTCAGTACTAGGAAACAAATATGTATTTCAGGTGGCTGAATATTTCTGATTATCATCTTGTGAAAAGTGGATTATAAATCCACATACATGAACATGAATGAATTTAGAGAGTGTATATTAGACACATATATTTCATATTTTGAAAAATTTGGAGAGTATATCTATATCTATATCTATATCTATACACACACACACACACACACACACACACACACAACTCACAGACATTAAAAAGTACCAATATAAATGCCAATCGAAATTCATCAGTAAATATGTATCATCCACAAATGCAAAAATATTTATTTTACTGAACATGAGCTAATGAATAATGTTGTTCTACTAGGACGCTCTCCTATAAGTTGAATTTTCATTTCCAACAGCATTTAGGAGGAGTGAACTCTTCTCACAATTTGTATCTGCCAAGACAGCCACCTCACAAAAATGTACGTGTGATACCTGGTAGGATTCTATATATGCATATAAATATACATGTGTGAATAGACTACAGAAAAAGGAAACAAAAATTCACATATTTGTTAAGTTTAAAACACATGGAGAATATTTCAAATAAATTTGACTAGATTTATAACTCCTACCTTATATAATGCAAATGTCAAGTCCAACTATACAACATGTCTCCCCTGAAGTACTTGTATTTCTAATGTGTTGGGTTAATTTTCTCCAATTTATTAGGATGAATAGTCTGAGTCTACTAGGTATGGGTTAGTGTCAGGGATTCAGTATTTCGAATGGAAAATTGGAAAATGAATCCAATGTGTATGTAAATATATGCTGCACAAATATCCTCCCGCTCTCATCCAGAACAATGCCTTGACATTACCTTCACCCCAAGTAAGACACAATTAGAGGAGAAGAGTTACAAAATCAGTGAATACATATCTGGAATGGAAAATGCTCAGGAGTTCACAACCTTGGAAGTGGTAGAGGAGTTTCCAAAACTAAGGGACAGGGTAAACACTGGACAAACATGGAGCTCTGCTGGCCTGAAAACTTTTTGAGAAACTGCCTCTGAGCTTTCACACTTGAAATATATGTTGTTTTCAGGAGATTTGGCTTCCTCTGTAGTGAGTACATCAAAGCTGGGTCTGCATCTATGTGACCTGGAGGACATGGTTTCTTATTTTCCAATGAACAAGATGAAGCAGTGCTGAATCCTCTCTTTGTAGGTAAACTGAGGCCACTGGGGACTAAGTGTCTCCCCGTGTGGACTGTGAAGCCATTTGGTCCTCTTCCACTTTTTGTGGTGTTTTTGCTGCTGCACTGTGAGTTTGGTATTTGTTTCACGAAATACTTGGAGCTAAACTGGGACACAGTGCTGGAGGGAGTTCTGTCACGTGTGGTGGGTCAGGGTCTGCAAGAGAATGCACCAACTATTCTCCTATCTCTCACAGCTTGCCCCATTGCCCCCTTGTCCATATCAACCTGATTCTTAATTTTCCTCTGAAAACTCTCCATATAACAAGATGCCTTTACATATAAGGGTCTGTTGGCTGCACCATGTCAGTTACAAGCCATTTGGAATCCAATGGTAGATCCACATGGCCCTACCACGGATGTTTTATCAAACACCTCCCCACCACTGCTCTAGACCCACTACTCAGCAGGCTCCAAATTTCTGGCATCTCTGTTCTACACCATTTTCATGAAACTCAGTAAATCAAGGCACTGTCTGGTATACTCATGATCAGCAACAGGACATCCAATGTTTCTCCAGTGCCACCTGGTCATAGGAATTTCAAAAATTTCATGGTATTTATCTAGCCATTTTTCAAGCATGAAGTTGGAGGCACTGTGGGTTTCAGTTCATTCAGCAAACATTAAATGGTGAGGAAGCTCATTTCAATGAAATCTCTGGAGAACTCACACAGGCATGGCTTCCCAAAGAGTGGACAAAAGGTCACATTAGGCCAGGCCCATTGAGGTCTACAATGTGAGGTCCATGTGTGTTTTGACTCTCAACTATGGCTGCCATTTCTTTAAGAATAAAATCATGTGATATCCTTGCTGAGATTCCCAGGCCTCTGTGGAAATCCACCCGGGGCCTAGGTCTCAGTTTCCAAGAGCGACTTTCATGCGTGGCCTCTTAAAATCCCAACAAAATTCATGGCAATGCTTCTCTGAGTTCAGTTCCAAAACCCAGTCTCTAAGGGGAATCACGCCAGAGTTCAAGACCACGTGGACCCAGTCATTTTTTCCAATGCCACACAAATGACCAAAATTAAAACCAAAACACTCCCACATGGCCCTCATCTTATTTCATATAGTCAATCATCTTAACCTCTGGCTGGAGGTTTCCATGAGGGGCGCAGCCCAAGACAGTGTCCAAAATCAGCTCGTTTGCCCCTCATTTGTCTAAAGTCAGGGTAGCCTGGACACCGTTTCTGTGAACCAGGAGTGAACAAATAAGCCTGCCGTTAATACTTCTGTGTTTCTCCAATTTGAGGCCTACTGATTTTAGGTATCGATTCTTTAGGTGATTTAGAGTCATGCGAAAACACAAGTACCTCTGCAGGGCTTTGAAGAACTCATTTGACCCAAAGAATCCCTATTGTCATTTGATGGAGTGCAGGAACCTAACAGAGGAAGGCAAGAGACTTCATCCACAATGAATGAAATTTTTTGCCATTTTGGTTTTGGAAGCTCACATGGGATCATTCTTAAGATCCATCAGGTGCTGAGAATCTAAGTCACAGCCACACACAGGCCCAAGAGGCTGATAAAGACACATCCCTTTCCAAAGCAATTAAGCAAAGAGCCACAGGTGAGGCCCATTCATTTCCATTTGAAAACTGTTTTCTTCAGGCTTCACAAAGGGGTGGCCTGAGGCATAGACCTTCCTGACATTCAGTGCAACACAACAATAAGTAAGCAAAAGGCCCAAAGCAGGGTTTCTGCACTGAGACTTTCCTGGTCACACTGATATCTGAGTTTTCTGAGATGCTCGCCATTCTCTTCAGCTATCCAGTACATGGCCATGTCACAGAGCTTGGAGGTGGTACATATTTTGGACACAAATCCATGAGCCTATTCTGGAGAGTGGCCAGAATTCAGGAAGAAAACTACAACTTAGAAAGATAGCAGGTGTTGCACATCCATAAGACAAGCTGCAGTCCATTCATATATTGGGCATGGGAAGATTTATACTAGACAGGACACATCCATTAATGCATTCTCTTTTCTAATGTCTACAACAACGGACACAGTGGGATACACAGAAAGAGAAACACTCGCCGTGTCAAATGACTTACTAGAAACTGTCCACTCCAAACCAAACAAACCACCTTTTCTATCTATTCTCAGAACATGAGACAAAACAACAAACCCACACCCACTCCCACAAAGGCACCTCCTTCCCCCAAGTAGGTCTGTGACTATCCGGAGTGTCCTCTGACTGGTGGGCCATACTATGTTCCCCCGAAATGGCCTGTTTTCTCTCAGATCTTGATTCCTTGACCAACTCTGTGAAGATGTCAGGAAAAAGTGCTTAGCCACTACCTGTTTTCTCAGGAAAGGTCCATCTTCAGAGCTCTCCTGGCATTTGGCCATCCTCACATCATTAGGTACCAAGAAAACTGACTCTGTCCTTGGTAAATCCAAACAAGTGAGCCCACTGGGACTGGGACTGGGACTGCCTCTGGGTGCCTGGCTTCTTGGATACCAAGTTCAGAGAGTTCCATCACCAAGGAAATGAGGTATGTCACATTCTTTGGAACTGAATGAGGTCACTGCCTTGGCAACCACTTTGTCCTAACAGTTGCTTCCAAGGGTTACATAAGATGGAGGTTGCCCCTACTTCCTGTGACACTTTCATAAGGTAGAATGTATATCACCATTGGCACCCGGGAACAGCTCTCCACTCAGCCCTGGTTCGGTCCATCTTCTGTACAATAAGAAGAGAGAGAGGCAGATTCAGACACATCCCTTCATCCTGACCAGGTTGTTTGCCATGGAAGATGACTTTTGCTCTCTCAGGTGCTTCATACCTGCCTACAACTTCTCCAGGTATCATTTGTGCATGGACATTTGAGGTTCTCATCATGTGGAAGGTCCCCAACTATCCTGTATTGTAAGAACCACTCTGTCCCTGCTCTTCTGTAAAATGATTGAGGGAACAGTGTATACTTGTGGTTAAAAACAGGTTTGATTTGGGTTACGAGTGATTCTGTGTGATGAATAATGGTATTGGGAACCTGCAATATTTACAAGAATATAGAGGTGAAATATAAGTAGGAAAACAGAAATCTAGGTATGATTTGAAGCCCAGAAGGGTTTTGCCCTTGATTGGGATACTTAGCTTTGAATGATGTTCTGCAAAGATGCCTCAGGTAATTCGATATACAATGGCATAGGACCTTGTACATTGGATGATTGAATTTAGAAGAGAACATCCAGTCAAAAAGGGATATTCAGTAGGATTAGGAAGATAGTCTGTAGGTTTAGGAAGAAGAGTAAGTATAGAATTTGGACCAAAAGTTCTTTAGCAATAGACTTTCGGTTGTTGAGTGAATGTAAATGTCAGCACATATGAAGAGTCAGTCACTATGTTGAACTGGGGAAAATATGTAGAAAAGCAGATATCAATAGAAACATTACGAAATCAGGCAAAGTATAAAGTGAGTGATAGAATTAGACATTTTCAACAGGGTTGAGTTTGAATATATAAATTAGGAAAAAAACAAATATGTAGTCACCAATAGGATTGACAATTGACAGCATTAGGCAACCTGGACATGGATGTTTTTAGAAATCCATGTTCACTTTCCATTTAGGCATTGGTACAATCATAAGTGTGACCTTTCCATTTTTTGTCCAGAATATTACTGTGATAATGAGGTGACATGAGTATTTCTTTCACCATTTCTGGGAGCAATATATTGAAGATGTAAAATGAGAATCGGGGTACAAAGAGGTGTACCCTGTTTCTAGGAACATAGAGAAAAAGCATGAATAGACCATACAGTGAATAAAAAATATAACTTTTTTGAACTTTAAATAATGAATTGAACTGATATCTGAAAAATTAAAGGAAATCGTATATTGATATACAATCATTCATTCCAACCAGGTATATATGTAATGGAAATATTTGTGTTTTGGTTTATCATGAAGAGTGTGTGAGTTTTGCTTCAAAATGATTATGGAAATTCAAAATAATGTGTTTGGAAAGAAGTCTCACGAAAAGACCAGTCAAGAAACCCTGACAATACATGTGTTCTGAAGCAAGAAGTGGTGAAAGTTGAAACAAATGCTTATTAATTTGTGAACTTGTGGATGAAATGTATATCCTGTGATGTGCAAAAACTGAAGAAACAATAATGTACCAGTGTCGAATACAAATGAATGACAAATTACATATCATGTCCCATAGGAGTCTACTTGCATTGATGTTAGACTGGGTCAGTTACTGTAGAATAATTAGGATTTGTATGCACCATTCACTGAAGTTAGTTTTCAGTACTAGGAAACAAATATGTATTTCAGGTGGATGAATATTTCTGATTATCATCTTGTGAAAGTGGATTATAAATCCACATACATGAACATGAATGAATTTAGAGAGTGTATATTAGACACATATATTTCATATTTTGAAAAATTTGGAGAGTATATCTATATCTATATCTACACACACACACACACACACACACACACACACACAACTCACAGACATTAAAAAGTTCCAATATAAATGCCAATCGAAATTCATCAGTAAATATGTATCATCCACAAATGCAAAAATATTTATTTTACTGAACATGAGTTAATGTATAATGTTGTTCTACTAGGACGCTCTCCTATAAGTTGAATTTTCATGTCCAACAGCATTTAGGAGGAGTGAACTCTTCTCACAATTTGTATCTGCCAAGACAGCCACCTCACAAAAATGTACGTGTGATACCTGGTAGGATTCTATATATGCATATAGATATACGTGTGTGAAGAGACTACAGAAAAAGGAAACAAGAATTCACATATTTGTTAAGTTTAAAACACATGGAGAATATTTCAAATAAATTTGACTAGATTTATAACTCCTACCTTATATAATGCAAATGTCAAGTCCAACTATACAACATGTCTCCCCTGAAGTACTTGTATTTCTAATGTGTTGGGTTAATTTTCTCCATTATATTAGGATGAATAGTCTGAGTCTACTAGGTATGGGTTAGTGTCAGGGATTCAGTATTTCGAATGAAAAATTGGAAAATGAATCCAATGTGTATGTAAATATATGCTGCACAAATATCCTCCCGCTCTCATCCAGAACAATGCCTTGACATTACCTTCACCCCAAATAAGACACAATTAGAGGAGAAGAGTTAAAAAATCAGTGAATACATATCTGGAATGGAAAATGCTCAGGAGTGAACAACCTTGGAGGTGGTAGAGGAGTTTCCAAAACTAAGGGACAGGGTAAACAATCCACAAACATGGAGCTCTGCTGGCCTAAAAACTTTTTGAGAAACTGCCTCTGAGCTTCCACACTTGAAATATATGTTGTTTTCAGGAGATTTGGCTTCCTCTGTAGTGAGAACATCAAAGCTGGGTCTGCATCTATGTGACCTGGAGGACATGGTTTCTTATTTTCCAATGAACAAGATGAAGCAGTGCTGAATCCTCTCTTTGTAGGTAAACTGAGGCCACAGGGGACTAAGTGTCTCCCCGTGTGGACTGTGAAGCCATTTGGTCCTCTTCCACTTTTTGTGGTGTTTTTGCTGCTGCACTGTGAGTTTGGTATTTGTTTCACGAAATACTAGGAGCTAAACTGGGACACAGTGCTGGAGGGAGTTCTGTCACGTGTGGTGGGTCAGGGTCTGCAAGAGAATGCACCAACTAGGCTCCTATCTCTCACAGCTTGCCCCATTGCCCCCTTGTCCATATCAACCTGATTCTTAATTTTCCTCTGAAAACTCTCCATATAACAAGATGCCTTTACATATAAGGGTCTGTTGGCTGCACCATGTCAGTTACAAGCCATTTGGAATCCAATGGTAGATCCACATGGCCCTACCACGGATGTTTTATCAAACACCTGCCCACCACTGCTCTAGACCCACTACTCAGCAGGCTCCAAATTTCTGGCATCTCTGTTCTACACCATTTTCATGAAACTCAGTAAATCAAGGCACTGTCTGGTATACTCATGATCAGCAACAGGACATCCAATGTTTCTCCAGTGCCACCTGGTCATAGGAATTTCAAAAATTTCATGGTATTTATCTAGCCATTTTTCAAGCATGAAGTTGGAGGCACTGTGGGTTTCAGTTCATTCAGCAAACTTTAAATGGTGCGGAAGCTCATTTCAATGAAATCTCTGGAGAACTCTCACAGGCATGGCTTCCCAAAGAGTGGACAAAAGGTCACATTAGGCCAGGCCCACTGAGGTCTACAATGTGAGGTCCATGTGTGTTTTGACTCTCAACTATGGCTGCCATTTCTTTAAGAATAAAATCATGTGATATCCTTGCTGAGATTCCCAGGCCTCTGTGGAAATCCACCCGGGGCCTAGGTCTCAGTTTCCAAGAGCGACTTTCATGCATGGCCTCTTAAAATCCCAACAAAATTCATGGCAATGCTTCTCTGAGTTCAGTTCCAAAACCCAGTCTCTAAGGGGAATCACACCACAGTTCAAGCCCACGTGGACCCAGTCATTTTTTCCAATGACACACAAATGACCAAAATTAAAACCAAAACACTCCCACATGGCCCTCATCTTACTTCATATAGTCAATCATCTTAACCTCTGGCTGGAGGTTTCCATGAGGGGCACAGCCCAAGACAGTGTCCAAAATCAGCTCGTTTGCCCCTCATTTGTCTAAAGTCAGGGTAGCCTGACACCGTTTCTGTGAACCAGGAGTGAACAAATAAGCCTGCCGTTAATACTTCTGTGTTTCTCCAATTTGAGGCCTACTGATTTTAGGTATCGATTCTTTAGGTGATTTAGAGTCATGCGAAAACACAAGCACCTCTGCAGGGCTTTGAAGAACTCATTTGACCCAAAGAATCCCTATTGTCATTTGATGGAGTGCAGGAACCTAACAGAGGAAGGCAAGAGACTTCATCCACAATGAATGAAATTTTTTGCCATTTTGGTTTTGGAAGCTCACATGGGATCATTCTTAAGATCCATCAGGTGCTGAGAATCTAAGTCACAGCCACACACAGGCCCAAGAGGCTGATAAAGACACATCCCTTTCCAAAGCAATTAAGCAAAGAGCCACAGGTGAGGCCCATTCATTTCCATTTGAAAACTGTTTTCTTCAGGCTTCACAAAGGGGTGGCCTGAGGCAAAGACTTTCCTGACATTCAGTGCAACACAACAATAAGTAAGCAAAAGGCCCAAAGCAGGGTTTCTGCACTGAGACTTTCCTGGTCACACTGATATCTGAGTTTTCTGAGATGCTCGCCATTCTCTTCAGCTATCCAGTACATGGCCATGTCACAGAGCTTGGAGGTGGTACATATTTTGGACACAAATCCATGAGCCTATTCTGGAGAGTGGCCAGAATTCAGGAAGAAAACTACAACTTCGAAAGATAGCAGGTGTTGCACATCGATAAGACAAGCTGCAGTCCATTCATATATTGGGCATGGGAAGATTTATACTAGACAGGACACATCCATTAATGCATTCTCTTTTCTAATGTCTACAACAACGGACACAGTGGGATACACAGAAAGAGAAACACTCGCCGTGTCAAATGACTTACTAGAAACTGTCCACTCCAAACCAAACAAACCGCCTTTTCTATCTATTCTCAGAACATGAGACAAAACAACAAACCCACACCCACTCCCACAAAGGCACCTCCTTCCCCCAAGTAAGTCTGTGACTATCCGGAGTGTCCTCTGACTGGTGGGCCATACTATGTTCCCCCGAAATGGCCTGTCTTCTCTCAGATCTTGTTTCCTTGACCAACTCTGTGAAGATGTCAGGAAAAAGTGCTTAGCCACTACCTGTTTTCTCAGGAAAGGTCCATCTTCAGAGCTCTCCTGGCATTTGGCCATCCTCTCATCATTAGGTACCAAGAAAACTGACTCTGTCCTTGGTAAATCCAAACAAGTGAGCCCACTGGGACTGGGACTGGGACTGCCTCTGGGTGCCTGGCTTCTTGGATACCAAGTTCAGAGAGTTCCATCACCAAGGAAATGAGGTATGTCACATTCTTTGGAACTGAATGAGGTCACTGCCTTGGCAACCACTTTGTCCTAACAGTTGCTTCCAAGGGTTACATAAGATGGAGGTTGCCCCTACTTCCTGTGACACTTTCATAAGGTAGAATGTATATCACCATTGGCACCCGGGAACAGCTCTCCACTCAGCCCTGGTTCGGTCCATCTTCTGTACAATAAGAAGAGAGAGAGGCAGATTCAGACACATCCCTTCATCCTGACCAGGTTGTTTGCCATGAAAGATGACTTTTGCTCTCTCAGGTGCTTCATACCTGCCTACAACTTCTCCAGGTATCATTTGTGCATGGACATTTGAGGTTCTCATCATGAGGAAGGTCCCCAACTTTCCTGTATTGTAAGAACCACTCTGTCCCTGCTCTTCTGTAAAATGATTGAGGGAACAGTGTATACTTGGGGTTAAAAACAGGTTTGATTTGGGTTACGAGTGATTCTGTGTGATGAATAATGGTATTGGGAACCTGCAATATTTACAAGAATATAGAGGTGAAATATAAGTAGGAAAACAGAAATCTAGGTATGATTTGAAGCCCAGAAGGGTTTTGCCCTTGATTGCGATACTTAGCTTTGAATGATGTTCTGCAAAGATGCCTCAGGTAATTCGATATACAATGGCACAGGACCTTGTACATTGGATGATTGAATTTAGAAGAGAACATCCAGTCAAAAAGGGATATTCAGTAGGATTAGGAAGATAGTCTGTAGGTTTAGGAAGAAGAGTAAGTATAGAATTTGGACCAAAAGTTCTTTAGCAATAGACTTTCGGTTGTTGAGTGAATGTAAATGTCAGCACATATGAAGAGT
This sequence comes from Callospermophilus lateralis, assembly GCF_048772815.1. Classification (NCBI taxonomy): domain Eukaryota; kingdom Metazoa; phylum Chordata; class Mammalia; order Rodentia; family Sciuridae; genus Callospermophilus; species Callospermophilus lateralis. The sequence continues at coordinate 3,077 of NW_027515357.1, read as the reverse complement.
CAGTCACTATGTTGAACTGGGGAAAATATGTAGAAAAGCAGATATCAATAGAAACATTACGAAATCAGGCAAAGTATAAAGTGAGTGATAGAATTAGACATTTTCAACAGGGTTGAGTTTGAATATATAAATTAGGAAAAAAACAAATATGTAGTCACCAATAGGATTGACAATTGACAGCATTAGGCAACCTGGACATGGATGTTTTTAGAAATCCATGTTCACTTTCCATTTAGGCTTTGGTACAATCATAAGTGTGACCTTTCCATTTTTTGTCCAGAATATTACTGTGATAATGAGGTGACATGAGTAGTTCTTTCACCATTTCTGGGAGCAATATATTGAAGATGTAAAATGAGAATCGGGGGTACAAAGAGGTGTACCCTGTTTCTAGGAACATAGAGAAAAAGCATGAATAGACCATACAGTGAATAAAAAATATAACTTTTTTGAACTTTAAATAATGAATTGAACTGATATCTGAAAAATTAAAGGAAATCGTATATTGATATACAATCATTCATTCCAACCAGGTATATATGTAATGGAAATATTTGTGTTTTGGTTTATCATGAAGAGTGTGTGAGTTTTGCTTCAAAATGATTATGGAAATTCAAAATAATGTGTTTGGAAAGAAGTCTCACGAAAAGACCAGTCAAGAAACCCTGACAATACATGTGTTCTGAAGCAAGAAGTTGTGAAAGTGAAACAAATGCTTATTAATTTGTGAACCATGGATGAAATGTATATCCTGTGATGTGCAAAAACTGAAGAAACAATAATGTACCAGTGTCGAATACAAATGAATGACAAATTACATATCATGTCCCATAGGAGTCTACTTGCATTGATGTTAGACTGGGTCAGTTACTGTAGAATAATTAGGATTTGTATGCACCATTCACTGAAGTTAGTTTTCAGTACTAGGAAACAAATATGTATTTCAGGTGGATGAATATTTCTGATTATCATCTTGTGAAAAGTGGATTATAAATCCACATACATGAACATGAATGAATTTAGAGAGTGTATATTAGACACATATATTTCATATTTTGAAAAATTTGGAGAGTATATCTATATCTATATCTATACACACACACACACACACACACACACACAACTCACAGACATTAAAAAGTACCAATATAAATGCCAATCGAAATTCATCAGTAAATATGTATCATCCACAAATGCAAAAATATTTATTTTACTGAACATGAGTTAATGTATAATGTTGTTCTACTAGGACGCTCTCCTATAAGTTGAATTTTCATTTCCAACAGCATTTAGGAGGAGTGAACTCTTCTCACAATTTGTATCTGCCAAGACAGCCACCTCACAAAAATGTACGTGTGATACCTGGTAGGATTCTATATATGCATATAAATATACGTGTGTGAAGAGACTACAGAAAAAGGAAACAAGAATTCACATATTTGTTAAGTTTAAAACACATGGAGAATATTTCAAATAAATTTGACTAGATTTATAACTCCTACCTTATATAATGCAAATGTCAAGTCCAACTATACAACATGTCTCCTCTGAAGTACTTGTATTTCTAATGTGTTGGGTTAATTTTCTCCATTTTATTAGGATGAATAGTCTGAGTCTACTAGGTATGGGTTAGTGTCAGGGATTCAGTATTTCGAATGGAAAATTGGAAAATGAATCCAATGTGTATGTAAATATATGCTGCACAAATATCCTCCTGCTCTCATCCAGAACAATGCCTTGACATTACCTTCACCCCAAGTAAGACACAATTAGAGGAGAAGAGTGACAAAATCAGTGAACACATATCTGGAATGGAAAATGCTCAGGAGTAAACAACCTTGGAGGTGGTAGAGTAGTTTCCAAAACTAAGGGACAGGGTAAACACTCCACAAACATGGAGCTCTGCTGGCCTAAAAGCTTTTTGAGAAACTGCCTCTGAGCTTCCACACTTGAAATATATGTTGTTTTCAGGAGATTTGGCTTCCTCTGTAGTGAGAACATCAAAGCTGGGTCTGCATCTATGTGACCTGGAGGACATGGTTTCTTATTTTCCAATGAACAAGATGAAGCAGTGCTGAATCCTCTCTTTGTAGGTAAACTGAGGCCACAGGGGACTAAGTGTCTCCCAGTGTGGACTGTGAAGCCATTTGGTCCTCTTCCACTTTTTGTGGTGTTTTTGCTGCTGCACTGTGAGTTTGATATTTGTTTCACGAAATACTAGAAGCTATCCGGGGACACAGTGCTGGAGGGAGTTCTGTCACGTGTGGTGGGTCAGAGTCTGCAAAAGAATGCACCAACTAGGCTCCTATCTCTCACAGCTTGCCCCATTGCCCCCTTGTCCATATCAACCTGATTCTTAATTTTCCTCTGAAAACTCTCCATATAACAAGATGCCTTTACATATAATGGTCTGTTGGCTGCACCATGTCAGTTACAAGCCATTTGGAATCCAATGGTAGATCCACATGGCCCTACCACGGATGTTTTAGCAAACACCTCCCCACCACTGCTCTAGACCCACTACTCAGCAGGCTCCAAATTTCTGGCATCTCTGTTCTACACCATTTTCATGAAACTCAGTAAATCAAGGCACTGTCTGGTATACTCATGATCAGCAACAGGACATTCAATGTTTCTCCAGTGCCACCTGGTCATAGGAATTTCAAAAATTTCATGGTATTTATCTAGCCATTTTTCAAGCATGAAGTTGGAGGCACTGTGGATTTCAGTTTATTCAGCAAACTTTAAATGGTGAGGAAGCTCATTTCAATGAAATCTCTGGAGAACTCTCACAGGCATGGCTTCCCAAAGAGTGGACAAAAGGTCACATTAGGCCAGGCCCATTGAGGTCTACAATGTGAGGTCCATGTGTGTTTTGACTCTCAACTATGGCTGCCATTTCTTTAAGAATAAAATCATGTGATATCCTTGTTGAGACTCCCAGGCCTCTGTGGAAATCCACCCGGGGCCTAGGTCTCAGTTTCCAAGAGCGACTTTCATGCATGGCCTCTTAAAATCCCAACAAAATTCATGGCAATGCTTCTCTGAGTTCAGTTCCAAAACCCAGTCTCTAAGGG